>NC_143016.1:47731586-47986586 GCF_055824585.1 Amblyomma mixtum | reverse complement strand
ATGAAACTAAAACAACGTCACGAAGAAATTCGAATACAAATTATGTATTGGCTGTAGGCAAATATCACGAGGTGCTCCATGTATACCAATGTCGAAATCATCGTTTGAAAGAAGAAAATGCGCAAGGAAAAATTTGGTGTCTATAGTCCTTTATTGACTTAGATCAGTGCTAACAATTCGATTAAAATCATACGCAAACATGAAAAGGAGAAGTAATAACTCAAGATTTCACATAAACCTGACTTACAGTGCTTTAGAATTGGCGCTAGTACATTACAGAAGAGTCGATTAGGTTTCTTTCCACACGCCATACTTCATTCAATTTTGTCGTCTCATCTACTGGGTGCCATTCTCCCACTTTCCAGCACAGACAGCTTGGGATGGATAAACCTACGCGCTAGGCTATCTCATTTTGTATGAAAAAAAAAGAAGTGTGCCGGGTTGCAAAAAAAAGCGGGGCTGAACCGAGCTCCGAACCGGTTCGGAACGGTTCCTTTGAATCGTTCCGGTTCGGGTTCAGTTCCAAGATGGCGAAAAAAATATGGGTTCGGTTCGGCTCCGGTTCCGGGTGAAAATTCGGGTTCGGTTCCGGTTTCGGGTTCAGGTTCGGTTCCGGTTCGACACCCTGCTAGAGATGAGTTCTACAGCTTTAATCTTGAAGCATTTATTTATAGCGATCCTAAAAAGTTTTGGCTGCACCTAAGCCAGAGAAAACAACAGATACAAAGCATTAACGTCAACGGAATTGAAATAGAGGATGCGCACTGCATTGATGAATACTTCAATGTATATTTTCAAAGTGTGTTTACAGAACGTGATCAGTGTGACCTTTCCAGTACAAGTAGCCCATCGGTAGATCATATTTTAATCAGTCGCGAAGGTGTCCTGGCATTGCTTCTAAATATAAATATTAAGAAGTCAGCTGGGCCCGATAACATTCCTAATGCTTTCTTGAGGCGATATTCTGAACAATTATCTGAATTCATTTCTAATCTTTTTCAGTTATCCTTAAAATTAGGCGCAATACCATCAGTCTGGAGTAAAGCACGTGTTGTGCCGGTACACAAGAAATGAGACCGCCAAACTGTTCCAGATTACCATCCTATATCTATTACTAGCACGTGTTGTAAGCTATTGGAACATATTGTCGCTGGTTTCATACAAGAGTTTCTGAAAGATCATAGCATACTATCACCTTTTCAGCATGCTTGAAGGAATTGGTGAGCGCTAAAAACCACGGAAAAAGGACTAACACACGGGACGAAGCGCTTTCTAACAACTGTTTTAATCTCAAAAGGAGCATGACTATATACACACATTTGACGTCATATCATGCACAGAAGAGGGTGGAACGCACGCGCTGACAAGAATGAAAATGAAGAAAGGAAAACAGGTAAAAACTACGCGCGCTTACAACAGCCGAAGATTGCTATTCTTGAGATAGGTTAATTCAGCTCCCCCTAACATCACCGAAGGGGAGCTGACGCATTGCTTATCCGGAGCAACGTGCATTGCGAAAGCTTTGATAATTTCTCTTTACCGTCTGTTTTGAGCCCTACCTATTACCTTGGTGTTTTTTAGCAGTGGTATGCATTTACAGTGTGCACAATGAGGTGCCAGATTCCCGGATTTTGCAATTTGTTCACATAATCTTTCGTGTTCCCGGAGCCTCTTGTTAAGGCATCTGCCCGTTTGCCCAACGTAAGTTCGTTGGCAGCTGAGCGGAATGCTGTAAATGACGCTTTCGTCACACTTTACATAGGTGTTTTCGTGTTTGATATTGCACCCAGGCTTCTTTTTGTGGTCTTCAGTCTCGTTGACCTTTTTACACATTCCAATGAGCTTATTGGGAGCTGAGAAAACCACCTGGACTCCGTACTTGTTGGCTGTCCTCCTTATTCTGTGGGAAATATTGTGAACATACGGCATCACGGCAGGGCGTCCCTCGTAGCTCGTTTTCTTAGTTTTGTGGGACCCAGTAACTTCTCTTAGTAAGCTTTCTGCAATGCCGCAAAGTAACGTTGGGCAAACGGGCAGATGCCTTAACAAGAGGCTCCGGGAACACGAAAGATTATGTGAACAAATTGCAAAATCCGGGAATCTGGCACCTCATTGTGCACACTGTAAATGCATACCACTGCTAAAAAACACCAAGGTAATAGGTAGGGCTCAAAACAGACGGGAAAGAGAAATTATCGAAGCTTTCGCAATGCACGTTGCTCCGGATAAGCAATGCGTCAGCTCCCCTTCGGTGATGTTAGGGGGAACTGAATTAACCTATCTCAAGAATAGCAATCTTCGGCTGTTGTAAGTGCGCGTAGTTTTTACCTGTTTTCCTTTTTAAATTTTCATTCTTGTCAGCGCGTGCGTTCCACCCTCTTCTGTGCATGATAAGACGTCAAATGTGTGTATATAGTCATGTTCCTTTTGAGATTAAAACAGTTGTTAGAAAGCGCTTCGTCCTGTGTGTTAGTCCTTTTTTCGTGGTTTTTAGCGCCCACCAATTCCTTCAAGTATGTATTTCCAACTAGCCCCAGTGGTAGCTCTTTTGACTTTAATTTTCAGCATGGTTTCAGGAAAGGACGCTCCACTGTAACTCAACTCGTAACAACCGTACATGAGCTATCCCGCATACTCGATTTATCTGGACAAATAGATGTGCTCTTTCTGGACTTCAGCAAAGCTTTTGATGAAGTCCCCCATGCAAAGCTATTGCATAAATTAGATAAAATTGGACTCCCATTTGGTATCATACAATGGATATGTGCTTATCTCAAAAACAGAAAACAGTTTTTTGATATTAGAAATTGTACTTCCAGTGCTCGTCAGGTCACCTCAGGAGTCCCTCAGGGCAGTGTGCTAGGACCATTGTTATTTTTAATTTATGTTAACGACTTGATCGATGTTATTCCTGGTAATGTGTCCATTCGGTTATACGCGGATGATTGTGTTATCTTCAAGGAAATTGTGTCCCATGATGATCATTACGTGTTGCAAAGAAGCCTTGCAGAAATTACTGACTGGTGTTCCAATTGGGGAATGGAGCTCAATGCGGAAAAAACTGTGCTTTTACGCCTAACAAGAAAAAAATCTGCTAGCATTTTTCCGTACCAACTTGGAAATAGAACTGTCCTCGAAGTCGACAAATACAAATACCTTGGCGTTACCCTTAACAATAAGCTTACATGGTCAACTCATATCTCGGATGTTTGCTCAGCTGCGCTAAAAAAATTGTGGTTCATAACGAGATAGCTTAAAAACGCGCCTGTAAGGACTAAAATGCTAGCCTACAATGCAATAGTGAGATCGAAGTTAGAATATGCTTCCGAACTCTGGGACCCGCATACCATGAAAGACACAAAAGAACTTGAGCGAGTACAGAGAAAAGCAGTGAGATTTATACACGGGAAATATGCCAGGAAGGATTCGCCGTCCTCAATAATGTTACAAAATAGAATACAGACACTCGAAATACGCAGAAAAATTAATCGTCCTGTACTACTACATAACACTCTTTCTGGAAAAAATAATATGACGCTACCAGCTTTTGTATGTCGGCCTTCTACGAGGAGAACACGACACAGTCATGAGTATTTGCTTGCACCGATCTTCGTGAAAACAAACGCTTACAAGCACAGTCTTTTCCCTCGAACGGTGAACGACTGGAATTCACTTCCCATTAGTGTATTTCAGTCTAACGATTTCATGGCTGCATTGCAAAATCATTTTTGTGCAAGTTAGTGATGTTGACGTTCTCATTTGTGCTTCTTTTTGTGCATTATGTTCATTTCATGTTGCATTGTATACGCTTTTCTGTGCTTTCTTGTTTGTGATATGCCCCTCCTGCTTGGGCCAAAGTATTGGCCTGCAGTATTACTAAATAAAAAAATGCCCACCAAAAGATGTCTTCCAACGAATGCCGTCGACCTACTGTCATGACGTTACGGTCGCTTGCATTTCACTTCTTAGCCATTTGCTATGCCATGCTAGCAAGTTCAAGGCCATTGACCATGACATCATGACAGTCGACGCCATCGGTCGGGGGACATTGAGGGACACTTGCCTCTTCGTTCTTGGCTTGTTTCCATAAATATAGCACGCTATAGAAGCGTATCGAGTCAGGACGAAAAAGAGCTAGATCTTTATGCGGGGCAACTTGATGTGACTATCTTGGTTCGGTATGGGAGATGCTAATAGTTTTGTTCAGACTTCAGGACCGTATCCTATAAGCTGTCTATATTGCATGCTTCATTTGGCGTCAGCTCGGCCCTCTGTCAGTGGTCGCTCAGATATACCCGCGGCTTTGAAGCGTCTGTGGCAAGCGACCCGCCATTGGGTCGTTGGCGACCGCGCCTCACCATTGGCTGAAATTGAATGCAATGTGCAACCAATGGTAAGGTGCATCGCAACGCTCATGTCAACAGCAGGCGATCGGACCTGACCGCTGGCTGCCATTGGCTGCGATATACAACCAATAGTGAGGTCCGGTAGCCAACCAACCAATGGCCGAGTCGCTCGCCACAGACGCTTGAGAGACGTGGGTATATCTGAGTGACCACTGACAAAGCCCCGAGTGGACGCTAAATGGATAATGCAAAATGGACAGCTTATAGAATACGGCCCCAGATCACTTATTTAAAAAGAATTATTTAAAATTCAGCACTATTTTCTTTGCGTTGTATTTAGGACACTTAAAAATATTAGAGGTTACTTCATGGAGCAGCGCTGCGAATTCGTGTCGATTTCGTTCTCTTAGCAGAGAAAAGTGCCTGAGTAAAGAATTTTTCTCTCAGGCCAAAATCTCCATGACCGTCGCCAGTTGTGGCGCAGATCTGACGTGCACACGGCCGCGACTGCGTTCGTCGTTGTATAGACAAGGTAAAAGTAACTAATTTTGCGACGCCACAACTGTCGTTGTCACGATGTCGAAGCCAGGTTGTTCGTTATAATGACGTAATTATGTATAATTAGATCTGATATCGGCGACCACTTCCTTGCGCTGTTTATCTGCCAGGCAAATAAGGAAAGCTACATAGCGTACGTGTGTTCGCGCACGAGCGCGATAACATCGGAAGAGTTAAGTGGGCACTGGAATAGTTCCACGACCTTTTCCGTGCGGGAGCGGCTCCGCCCGGGCTCGGACGGCCCTGTTTGGTACGTTTCATCGGCGCCAAACAAACGGTCTCGAGCGGAGGGTCTAACAAAAGGATCTGGAAACAATGATGGGTGCATAACTGTGCGCGTGGTTTCTATTCTCGAGACGCTTTCTCTCAACGAGTGGAGCATTCGTTTTTCTCACCCGAAGGAACGAGCTGTTATTTGACGTCGAGGTTCTTCGGCCCCAAAACAAGGCCTTCGGCGACTTGTCTGGCTTAAGAGCCGAGGGCCAGGTGTAGAGTTCACGGCGGTCGTAACGTTTTTAGTGCCGCTGTGTCGGGGACTGCGCCATGGTCACGCCTGCATATGCGATGGTCCTCTCATAAACATGACACCTAGGCTGATTTATGGCGCGACAACAGAAGTATACAACCAGCAGGTTTCTCGTAACAAAACTGGCAGACCACGTAAGGCCATGCAAATTCTTTGAACTTCCAAAACATCCACACGTTTTCTTCCCTTTTTTTATGGCTTGAGAATCATTGTGATGGAAAGAGAGTGTGTGTGTGCTTGAGTGCTATAGTAAAAAGATGAGTTAACTTTGTGAAATCATATAAAAAACCGTGGACACGAAGGGACAGTAAAGAAAGGGCTTGAAATTAAGCCGACAACGCACAGAGCTATAGAAGGAAAATTGTGGGGTTTACCTCAGGAGACAGGAAGACAGCACAGCGACTTTGGGAACAAAGTGACTTTGGGTTCTAGCTTAAATCAAGACTGCGAAGAATGCGGGCATGGAATCCGGAGTAGACATAACCTATGGTCCTTAAGGATAACGGAGTGTATTCCGAGAGAAGGAACGATTGCAGGGAATGACAGATTGTAGGCAGCGCAGTGAGATGAGGAAATTTGCGGGCAATAGGGAGAATAGGCCAGGCGTCGGACACGGCTAACTGATTACCAGAGAGAGAGGCCTTTGTCCTGCAGTGGATGTATTTAGGTTGGTGACAGTGATCACATCCTGATTTTTTTTTCTCAATCGAACAGGCATTCTTCCTTACAGTTGCAGACTATTTACCTGACTTTAAACGTTACAGAACATTACAGGCCAGTGCACACCTGTTACTTATTGGATTCTCGGTGCAGCGAAGAATAAGACGGAATTATACTCTCAAATGAAAAGAACAATTGCGACAGAACAGGCGTGAACAGATAGATAGAATCCGTTTGTAATTCTAGAAAACTATATGGTCGGATACCACTCAAGAATGAAGTGGCGAATGTCCCTCAAAGGGGGCGCTTCAGCCAAGGGCGTCAGTCGGTTGTTGTGGCGTCGCTGTTAATCCACTCAAATCGTGGTTAATCTCCTCCATTTAGGGGCATTTATCTCTTCGGTTTTGAGCTATATCCGACTATATTCTTATCTGTACGTGCTCGTGACATAAAGCCGCATGACACAATTACAAACAGACGACCCCCCCCCCCCCCCCAAAAAAAAAAAACAGAAAAAGGAAACTTGACACAGGTTTCGAATTAACCTGCATATAGAGCAGGAGAGTTTACGGCCAGAAGAGCATACCTTTGACACTTGCTACTGCCCGTTTAGTGAAGTTCAGGCAGAAAGAAAGAAAGATTTAGAGGCACACTCGCGGATAGTAGCGCTCACTGGTTGCTACTGCTGCAAAAAATGGATTCTGGTCGACTGCGCTTGCGAATGGTGACGGATTAGTGGGCTTTTTATCTGCTCTTCTTCTTTCGGGAGCTCCCATAGAAGCCATGCGTGTTATCGGGGCTATCTTCTTCTCATACTCTTTTATTTTCTCCCGAGCTCAGCTGGATAACAGAGATAAACTACCTTATTCCTACCTACGCGGCCATATATACGGGCTATGCACGTTTGCCCACCTTGGAATCTCGTCGCAAAATGCATCGCTTGAAAACGTTATTCGACATCGTCAATAATCACACCAGATTAGATTTTCACACTTATATGCAGTAAACAGAACAAGACAAACTCGGCACAAAAAGGAGAAAACAATTGTAGTGCCCAAATGCAGAACTACTGCATACAAGCTGTCGTTCTTCCGAATAACGATAGCCGATTGCAACACGCTGCCTCGCGAAGTGGTCACCTTATCGTCAGCCGAAACATTTTTGTCTGTAATCAACCCCAGCCGGTCAAGTTAGGGTATTTGGTTCGGTTCTGGAGTGTTGACCTTATCACGTTTTGGGTTTTAATGTAAGGTGTTTCTTACTCGTCTATTATTTGAGTTGTTCCGCAGAAATTTTGCTGCCTGCCTCCGGCCTTCTGCTGTGACGTCGGTAAGTACTCCCTATATTATGCCTATACGTGACGACACAGGACCTCTCTATTCATATCCAAGCGAGCCTGGACCGGGATAGTCATGCAAGTGCTTGGCGAAAAAGTGTTTCCCTGAAAAATTTGGAGTTTAATCTCTAAGCATTTCTGCATCGAAGACCGCAAGGTAAGAAACAGGAACCGAACGTACCCAGTGTTGACATAGGAAGCAACGATTTGCATGCTGGCTTTGCTCTGCTGCCGGTCCGCGTCGGAGTAGAGGTGTGGGAAGCGGAACGGCATGCCGAACACGAACTGGAGGTCCTCGAAGTGCGTGGCACCCATCCACGGCGGCCACATGCTCCCTTCGTGACGGTAGTCAAACACATAAAAGTAGGTAGGCCTGTTCGTCTTGGCGAAGGTCTCGGCGTAGAACCTTGTCGGGCATACCATGACCAAGTCTCCCAGCGTGTCCTTCAGGGCATTCAGGTTCCCGGTCCAGTCCGTGGCGCCGGGCACACGGCGCAGGTAATGGCCCGTGACCATGGACTGCGTCGCCGTGGGCAAAAAGTACAAGTAGTGTTTCGCCGCGAACCCCGCCGCCTCTTGCTTCGTCAGCCTGGGACCCGACGTCATGCCGGCGAAAGAAGGCCCTCGGAAGTACACGAACATGCCACCTTCGTCCGCCATGACCCCGGCCAATATGCTCTCCAGCGGAATAAACAAGCCCCGCGATATGGCCTCGATCTCCGGCAGCGGTAGGTAGTCATCTCCGTGGGACGGTGTGAAATTTACCAGCTCCACAGAGAACTGTGTTTCCTCCGCATCTATAATCTTGTCGACGGGCACCCTGCGGAGACACTCGACGACCTGCTGCGGATGAGTCTTTGACGACGGTTTCGAAGCATCCAGGCAGCCAACATAGCTGGCGACGCGGTCGGCGTAAGCGTGACCCACCACATTTTGCGGAGGTATCAGCCAATAGTTGCTCCCGCTAGCCATGATGGCACGGTGAATGAGGCCGGCGTTACAAGGCGCTACCAGAAGAGCACCGATGCCGATGGCTCCGGAGCTTTCACCGTATACGGTTACACGCCCTGGGTCGCCTCCGAACTGAGCGATGTTGTGCCGAACCCACAGAAGGCAGAGGTGCTGGTCCCAGAGGGCGTAGTTACCGCTGGACGACCCTGGACCGGTGTAGAGAAAGCCAAAAGAACCAACTCTAAAGTTGATCGTGACCACGACGATGTCTCCCACCGCCGCCAACGTCTTGCTATCGTAGAGGACGTCAGACGCAGTGCCAGTCCTGTAACCTCCACCGTGAATCAAGAAGAGGACTCCTAGCTGCTTAGATCGCCCCAGAGGGCTCCAGACGTTCAGGTAGAGACAGTCTTCCCTGACTAGGTCTCTTCTTACCAGCCATGGTACTGGTGGGAAAGATCCATTGGCCTGGGAGCAAGGGTTTCCAAACTTCAGCGCGTCTAAAGTCGCAGGACGCCATGATCCCATGGGCACTGGCTTCCGGAAGCGCAAATCTCCCACCGGGGGTTGCGCGTATGGAATGCCCAGGTACCTTGCCACGTCCACACCGTCCACGTCCTCGATGACTCCCCTCACGTGGCCGTTGAGCGTTTCTGTCGTGATGTACCTTTCCGTCGATACAATGGCAGCGCCGACGTACAGCACGAGAAGTCCTGTTGGCACTGCCGAAGCCATGGCTGCCTGCCGCATCCTTGGCCGCGAACTCTCGGCGCAGCTTTGTCTCTTTGCTTATATGGTGACTCTCCGCCGTTTTCTATATCCTGCAAAACAATGGCTTTACTGAGGAGGTCAGAGCTTTGAGATTTGTATCTTGCAACCAAATCTCTCAGACCTATTCATTCACTGGTTCTCAGCACGCTGATGTTGGCGTTACTAATGGGTCTGAAAAAAGTTACCTTCGCGGGCGACTGATCACCAATGAAGGGCGCTATTAATCAGTGCCAGATTCATCTCCACTGTTGCCCTCAGCCTACGATACAAAGAACATAATGAGCTGTCTGCCTGCGCAATATAATATAGTTGAAGTTTTCCGGAATAGCCAACCTTGGATTACGAAAATGACATTTAAGTGTGTCGCAATGTCGCGTATAGTGTGCTATAGCCGGATACAACTCAAGAACAAATAATACAATTGTTACAAATGATGCCTTATACATTAATATACATGGATCACTCCGTGGTATTCCTCTACTATTGGTAAATAATATATAATTGAATTTCTTCTTGATGTTGTATCGGTTCTGCCAACCGAACGATACGGTTATGACCACGATGTTTGTGACGTGTAAGGTGTGTTTAGGTCACATGAGGCATGAAAAGAACAGCAATATACGCGTAATCACTGACATGTAGCTTGAATTCGTTACAACGCTTAAGCCGGTCTGCTTCAAGAGCTGTAATGACTACAACGGTCCCATTAGCGGTTATATTGCAGTTTTTTCTTATGCCTCAGTGTTTTCTGGCCGGTGTTGTGCATTGCGTGTCCTAGCGCTACGTAAATGGTCGCACCTTAGCGCATGGATTCGGTTGCCTCGATGCGCACCGTGCATCCACGGCGGTGAGGAGGGCGCGCGCGCGCATCGGCCACCACGACAGTAGAACTCGGAAATAATGGGACATTTTTGAGTGAGTGAGAAAAATGCTTAATGCTCTGAATAAATCGAGGTTAGTTAGGTGGGGCCGCTGTCGACAGCGCCGCGTCCCAGTCCTCAGTTGTTGGGCTATTGATTCTAGGAATATCTGGATTGTTCTGGAATGCCCATACCATGTGGAATAAGTTAGACAAAACACCGCCGAAGGCGCCATGCGGAATCATAAGAATTCGGAAACATATAGATGAATTTGATCGGGTTGATATAAGTATTTGATTGCAATTTCCTTTGGACGACCCCTTGCTCCCTGCTCAGATTTTTGTCCAATTCGGCGTATATACTTTCCTTGTTAATCTCAAACGTTGAAATAATAACGGCTAAATAACGACCATGATTAATTATCATTCTGGGAATGTTTGCTTGCTATTGTGTATGTGATTACTAAAAAAATATCAAGTAAATGTGCCTATAAAAGTTCTAGGTAGTCAGAAACTAGCCAGGGAGCAAATCTTACATTTTCGTCGCCAGGAGGGGTCGAAAAGCAGCCAGTTTGGCGCAAAGTAGCCACCGACGGAAACCTTGGTCCTTGCCATCGTTCGGTCGGTGAAGACAAAATCGAAACAGCGTGACAGAAGGAATTCAATTCTACATTAATTTAGCGGCCATAGGCGAATACCACGCAGCCATCAATCTATTCTGTTGCCTTATGCATCTTTACACAGAAGAAAATGAGCAAATAAATTTAGGTAGCTATAGTTTTTTAAAGCCGTTGTACCTAATAGCATGACATCGCGAAGATTTGCAGTTTCAAAGGTATTAACCACGGATTAAGCTGATTAACCGCGACGTCACGATAACCGATTGACGCCATTGGCTGGAGGGCATTTTTGGAGGGGTGTTTGCAGCTTCGTTCTTGAGTTGTGTTCGACTATATCACATTTCAAGATAAGGTACAGGATACTACGTACTGGCGCAGAAGAAGCGGCAAGAATCTAAAAATCAAGAAAACCAAGCAAGAACCTCTGGCGCAAAGAGCATTTCCTAGTGTAGGCAGCAAACATTGACGATTAACCAAGGCCTACCTTACATTTAGTAAACTTACCTGTGGTGTAAGACATTGTACGCATAAACGATGGCGATGACTTCGACAACCGAAGAGGTGGAAAAAGGAGTAAGAAAGAAGAAAAACAATACGTTATTGGACTTTCGTGGGAAATCTAGCGAAAAGCCTAGCTTTACCTCTCCTTCCTGCATTAATCTCCTGAACCGTTTACCCTTTCTATCTTTGCCTAAACCGATTTCTTTCATTCTCTTGGCACTATGACCCTTTCCTTTACCTCTAATTAGATTTTATCCATCACCCATGCTACATAGTGGTGAGGGCGAGGTCTTCTATCGACCTCAACCTATAGATAGTAGTATGCATGCAGGAAAATTACAAACTGCAGCCGGATACTGTTCAAGAAGAAAGCGGCGAATGTCAGTCCATGGAGGCGCTCCTAAATTGCTAAATTGGTTTTTGAAGAAAGGAAATGGCGCAGTATCTGTCTCACATATCTCGGCGGACACCTGAACCGTGCCGTATGGGATGGGAGGAAGGTAGGAGTGAAAGAAGAAAGAGAGAAAGAGGTGCCGTAGTGGAGGTCTCCGGAATAATTTCGACCACCTGGGGATCTTTAACGTGCACTGACATCGCACAGCAAACGGGCGCCTCTTGCGTTTCGCCTCCATCGAAACGCAGCCGCCGCGGTGGGGTTCCAACTCGGATACTCCGGCTCGGTAGACGGGCGCCTTACCACTGAGCCACCGCGGCGCTCCAGTCTGAAAATTCTTGTTTTTAAGTGACTACAAAACACCTAATACAGAATACGAGCAAAAAAAAGTAGAACTATGACAGGAAAACGTTACAGGAAACGAAAGTAGTCCTTAAAGCTCAGCTGAGAGCGCTCACACTACCGGAAGTTCAGTGGTATCATTTGCAGCAGCGCTGCTCTCCGGTGCCAGCCAGGCAGGATGAGTTTGACTGCGAGCGTGGCTGATCGGGCTGACTGTTGATTCATGGCAACGAAAAACGGAAACAGCGCAACATACGCGTGTACTATGACGAAGACCAGAGAAGAGACGAACACCACCACACGATGGTACTCGTCCTTTCTCAGTGCGCTTTTCCTAAATGTTGCGCTTGTTTTTCATTTTTCGCTGCGATGCGTCTGCATGCTTGCAGGAGAAGAAAAAAAAACCAAAAAGAAATAAGAGAAAACGCTGCTCGCGTCCACAGAAACGCAAGGCTTACCTGTTGATACGGGACCTAGCTCACCCTAACATCGACAGCGTAGAGGACTTCTTTTGTCTCTCAGTGCAAGCGGGAATGCATGTGCGGACAAATTACGCTTGCCTTCCTCGCTGGAAGACCCAGCACTTAAGTAGCTGCCCACCTTTCTTCCGACATGCAGCGGTAGGTAAGCAAACGCTTGCGCATTCTTGTTATTGGGGCGCTTGCGCATATTCCTCGCTTTGTAAATATCGCAAGCGCAGTCAGCTGATGGCTCCTCGCTGCCCGCTAAACGCAGTTTCGCTGTCCTCCACGAAATATGATTAACCGCTGCGTCAGGACATTCGGTCGACGCCGTTGGCTGAAGGGCCTCCTTCGAGGAGTGTTTTCATCCTGGTTGTTGGGTTGTATCCGATTACAGCGTTTCTTGCAGTTTTGCCACTCTTAGCGGTTACGAAGATGAAATGTGTGCAGTAGCAAATGCCAAACATCGATGTTTCCGATGCGCTTAGATTGCAGACATTCGCTAGACAGCCGTGTATTAATGTACGATAGAGCCAAGATCCTAATTCAATTGAATACAAGCATCGAACTTCCGTACAACCGTCTCACAGTGAGAGGTTCTTGCTCCTACAAAATATTATTGAAGGTAAGGGCTGATTCCGCACATCTTCCTCTTGATCATGGATTTTAAATGTTGCAAAACGGAGCGAGCTATAGGCGCAAGGAGGGGGGGGTCAGTCGGATAAAACTGAAGGAAGGGAAAACTTTATTTACACTAATGGTTTTTCCTGCGGTTTGGGGGCATCTTGAGAGACGTCTTGGTTCTACCCCCAGGAGCCTTCTCTGTCGAAGTCGTCCGCCTCTAATCAGTGGTCGGTTGCCCTCAGTCCAGGGCTCCACTGGCCACTGCCGCCCGTTGAGCTCGCTGTACCAGACCTAGCTTGTTGGTCTTCACAGCGGTCGCTGGACAGCAGAGTCTCCCACTGCTCCGCATCGGGTTTTGTATTTTGGGGACCACGTCTATGCTTTGGCAGGCCCATGTGATGTGGTATAGAGTATAGTTTTTCGTCGCACCAGGGACATTTGTTCGTGTATATCGTAGGGTGCATTTTGTTTAGTATATGTAGGTTTGGGAAAGAGTCTGTTTGTAATTGTCTCCAAGTGACAGCTTCCTCTTTGCTGAGAGATTTGTGCGGTGGGGGATATCGCATTCTTCTGCCTCTATAGTTTTGTAGTATGGCCGAGTATTCCCTGGGTGCTGGCGCGAGTTCCGCAGTCTCGTCGGATGCTCGGAAAGTAATGTATCCTCGAGCTATCCTGTCGTCCTCTCGGTTCCCTGCCACCCCCGTGTGCCCCTGTACCCACACAATTTTGTGTCGGATTTTGTCGTTTTGTTCTTCCTAGTTTTTAATTCTGTCGCTCGCTGCGAGGAGTATACGGTGCGCGTGACGACCTATCCTGCCATTCATGTAATTTCGGCAGGCTGTTTGAGAGTCCGTGAGTATTGTTAGTGACCGCCCGGTTCTATAGCCTTCCGTCACCGCTAGAGCAACGGCTACTTCCTCGGACTCTGCAGCTGTGCAGCCTCGAAGAGACGCGCTGGTCATTTCGCGTAAAGACGAATCGACCACCGCCGCTACAGCGATTTTGGTATCTCCTCCTCTCCAAGACGCGTCTGCATACACGGTCGTGGCTTGAGGAGCGTATGTTCTCTCGATGAATTCGGCCCTCGCTTCTCTTCTGCCTCGATGGAGGTTGGGATCCATGTTTTTTGGTATTGGCGCTACCTTGAGGGTCTTGCGAAGCTCGTCGGGGATCGTTGCCGTCCTCGACATTTCTCGCATCTGCTCGCGGTATCCGAGCCTCTGCAGGAGCGCTCTTCCTGTCGTTGTTTGCAACAGCCTGAGTTTTTGCGACTCAAGCTGCGCCTCTCGTAGCTCCTCAAATGTGTTATGTAATCCCAGGGCCATGAGTTTTTCTGTAGACGTGTTGCGTGGTAGTCGGAGCGCTGTCTTATACGCTTTGTGTAGCAGGGCATTCGCTTGTTGTATTTCGTTTTTGTTGAGGCACTGGTAGGGTAGGCTGTACATGATTCGACTAACTACTAGGCTTCTTACTAGTTTTAGTGTGTCCTCTTCACGTATGCCATGTCGCCTGTTGGTGATGCGGGTGATCATGCATGCGACTTGTAGCGTTGTTGCTTTCAGTAGGGTAAAAGTGTGAGTACTGCGCTAGTTGGATTGAACCCACAAGCCCAAAATTCTTATTGTTGTCTTTTCGGGTATGGGCGTCCCTTCTAGGTAGACGTTGAGTTTTAGGTCCTCGTTGGTTGGGACGGTCCAGTTTTGCTTGCCTCTCCAGACTCTCAGCAGTTCCGATTTCTCGGTCGAGCATGCGAGTCTCTGATAAAACTGAAGAACGAAGCGGCAAATGCTCCTAAAAAATGTCCCTAAAGCTATTGTCGTGCCTTCGCAGTCCATTGCATTTGTGGGTTTCTCATTGGGCACACGCCTTCAACTACCGCGGTTCGGGTTTCGCGCGAGACAAGGGCGGTGGTCAGCCGTCACCACACGCAACCTGGGGCAGCGCTGCGGCGCACTCAAGCTCCGCAGGAAGGAGAGCGACTCGCCGCAACGAAACAGGCCTCCAAGTTCAGAAAGGAGAAGTTTATTGACGTCGTCCTCCAGGGCTGCACAAACTCAACAGTCACCTATCCCGGGCGCGCGCGAGGAGCAAGCTGCGCTGCGCGCACGAAGCGACAAGTGCAATACGCGCTCGCTGCTAGCATGCCGCTGCTAGAGACGGCCCCGCGGCAGTGCTGGGATATCTCTCGTGACGACCGTTGGGCCGTTTGCAAGAGAGAGTGGGCAATCAACGCAAGGTACGCCTGTCGCTTAGCCCCACTAGGCAGGCTCGAGCCGTTGCATGTCAGAGGACTCCGTGTTGGCGAGTTCGAATATGCACTGGTCCGAACCAAGACCTACTGAACTACAGACCTGCACATATGGCGGGGTCCTATGGAGCAGCGTGCGCCAACTTTCGTTAGCTTATTGGCCGTTGAGGGCGCTCGGTTGACCTGTTCGTCTGCTATCATCATCATCATCGTTTGCCAATTTGAGCAAGATATTTAATACATTTGTTTCGTCTTCCTCTGCTATCTCAACATCAGCATTAAAAATATCCATAATAACGACTTTTTTCGCTCTGGAAGAGTATAAAAAACGTCTTCCTTTTTATCCGCTTTCTTTTTGTCAGCACCACCGTGCCTAGCATAGATAAATGGATGATAATGATTACGTGGACAAACGACAAAACTGCGTTGTTTGAAATAAAATGATGGAGGAGGCCATTTTCTCAACAGGCATATATTAGCGCCACGCCGCCCGTAATGTTTCTACCCTAGCGGCAAAAGGCATGAACTAGAACATGCGCGCTGGAGAAGGGCTAAGTGTGCAGGTCTGTAGTTCAGTAGGTCTTGGTCCGAACGGCAAACGCCGGCGAACGCCTTTAGCGTACTATAGCGTACACTATAGCGTACTATACTACACTATAGCGTACACTACAGCGTAAGCTATATAAGCTATAGTGTACACACGTTACGCTGCTTTGGAGGAGAACGCTAGAACAGCTTTATTTGACCATGGGATCTGGGGTACGCAGGTCCCTGGGTTCTCGCACACTCTAAACAGAAAGGAGTAAAAAGGGAGTATAAGCTGTCCTCTAGCACACTCCCTTTTGTTAAAGAGAGTGCGCCAGAGGACAGCTTACTCCATTTTTACTCCCATATAGACATATTCATGTTTAGAGTGCGCGACCCCACTTCACTACACGTTCATAGAGTTCCATGACTTGGACGGTCTGGTCAGTGGCAATCTTCTACCTGGCCGTTTCTGTCCAGAGCAGTAAGGAAAGAGTAGAACAACGCGGAACGCGGGCAGCGGCCGCGCTAAGGCAACGGCGGGAAGCCAGGATTCTCACGCATTTCACCTGCTAGCATGCTATCACAGGGGGCTAGTTAAGGCGCTTGCCTGCGACGTGATGATAACGGGTCCACGTCACTTACTAATGGGACTCCTTCGAGCGATATTTTCAGCTTCGTGCTGGAATTGAAGCTGTCTTCCTGATCCAGCTCTGTCGATCCAAGTCATACACTTCAAATAAGGATTAGAAAAAGAAGCATTCGTCTTTACTGCACCCTTTGCCATAATACCACATCGTGCATTTTAAGAGTCATCTGGAAAAGAGTCGGAATACATGGTTCTAGGAAAGATATGGCATTAATGCGGAGAGTATTCGGTAGAGAGTTTGGGTACAGTGCAATCCGCGTTCCACTACCGTGATCCACTTACGCGGGCACCCAACAACTGCGTCTTTGCAGAGACACGTGTGCGCCCGTACCTGGCTCTTCGGGGCCATCGGCGCATGCTCCTCGCGGAAACTGACAAATGACTTGTGAAAGCGCTAGGGTTCTGTTGATACAGCTGAACATGAACACATGTTGATAACACTTAATTTCTCCCGGTACACGCTAATAGACAAGTAGTATCGAAACGTAAATCAGGCTGTAAATTACATTACAGTGGTGGAATCTTAAACTATCGAGAACCTCACCTGCTTAGTGAGGCTGCTGGAACCTTACATACGTTCTGTCCAGCCCACAGAGCGCTGCACTCACCATACTTGCTGAGAGCCACGTTGGCGCCTCCACACCCGCCCATCTTGGCTTCCTTTTCCGTTCACGGAAACGCCCACGCGTCAGCGGCGAACCTACTCAACAGCCAACCAGCCAGCCCGAAGCTTTTCCTACATCTTTCGTTTCATATTCGCTAATCCTTTCCTTCTCCGCGAAGCCGACGGCAAATGTAGCCAGCAGTACCGGGTATTCTCCTAGCGAGTATATATAGATTAGCAATCCGACAGGCGCCAGCAAATAGCATGAACCCTCATGCGCATGGCCTCAGTCTCGTACTGGAGACAAGCGGTGTAGTCGGCCAGGTGAAAATGTAGACCAGGATGACGGGACGGCGACGACGTCGCGGCAAAGGTGGGGCGATGGGACAGGGTGGAAAGGGATTGCAAAACTTTTATTATCGGCTAGAGTTACAAGTGCGTTAGTTGATCTTGCAAGGTGGCCGTCAGTGGAGACTGGCTGCGACCTCTTGGGCTCTTGTTACGACCTGTACTTGTGTTTCCAGGTCGGAGCTCCAGCCAATGCCTTCACGAAAATCGCTTGACGCTATTGGCTGGGGGACCTCCTTTAAAAGTTATCTGCAGCTTCGTTTTTGCATTGTAGCACCCTTGGTCGGGAAGACGCCATAAGTGGACGAACACGTGCGCGTAACCCCCTCGTCCGCCATTCTGCACGGCATGCCCAATAAATGGCGGATGAGAAGGTTATGAGCACGCCCAGAACGTTAGTGGAAAAAGGTACATTTCAAAACCGCGACGCGCACAGCGTCTGGCGTTACTCCGGGCTGTGGTCGTAATTTGCATGGCAGAACAGTGAAGCTCTAAGCTTTGCACGTGCAGTGGATGTTTGTGCTTAAACCAGCACTGTCCGGTGTACCTTTTCTTCTTGTGTTCCCGTTCGCGTTGCTGGTTACGTTATGTCTGATGCTTAAATCATCAGGCATAGTCAATGAATGTTAACTGCTTCGTGCAGGTCGTCTCTACGGTTTCTAGCCTGCAGTAATTCGGTTTTTAAGTCTTGTAAATGCACATGCTTTCTTATCATCACTACCATGGTTACCGATTCCGCACAATCAGCGCAGGAAATATTTTCCTGTTACAAAGGGAAGCGAAATATTTTTTTTCGTGTTCTCTCAGTTTAGGATAAAAAATATGCCTCGCAGAAAACACAAACTCAGCCAACAGCAAGTTCTCCGCATGGATCGTCGCTGCCGTAGGATACTCGAAGGGTCTGAGCCTCCGTGGGAAAGAACCTGACATTTACTCGCACCAACTTGAAACATTCACACCGGTGCACTAAGATTCCTAATCTCCGACAGCGACGCATCGCAGCTCGATACGTTGGGCCTTGCCGTCAGTACAAAAGCAGCGCCTTATGAGCGCTTTTCGCTGCAGGCCTGTCGGGCGCTATGGGCAGGGCGCAATCCTTTGCCGATGTGTTTGTTTTCTTTGAACCCCGAGAGCGGAGAGCTTTCAGGCCGACGCCGCCGCTGCTACCGCCGATGCAAGGCCCCGCCGCCGGCCGGCACTCCTGGCACGCTGCCTACCGTGTAGCCGACGCCGCTAGACGAGAAGCGATCGCCGTTCTTCTGCCCTTGCATAACGCTCCGGGCATGGGCATCCCCGCTTGCTTATATTTGACGCCGGCGAAGACCAAAAGGACCCGCCGCCGAAACAACTATGCGCAGCGCCATGGCGTCAAGCGTCTCCTCCGAGGGATGCTCGGCATTCAAGAAACGCCTCCTGGCGCCCCGACAAAGAGAGGCTTAGCAGCACGCTGGGAGTAAAGAATGCCACGTGCGTTAACCGGTAGAGTGCGTGAGTTATTCACGTGGTAGACGGTGGAATGATCGAGAGTCGTTGGCATGCTAGACCTCACGTGCATGATGGCCACTGCTCGTGATTCGATATACGAGGAAATGCAGTGAAACGCCGGGCGTCCCGCGAGCCAGGGGGACGGACAAAGTACGCGAAGGCAGAGGAGAAAGCTTTAATATGGAGAAGAGTGGGGAGGTCGGCCAAAGGAAAAGGTCTCTGACCTTTCGCTCCGCTAGGAAGAGGGACTGACTGAAGGACGGTAAAGTAAATATAGTGAAAGTGAGAGGCCATCCCAAATGGTATGAGGTCTCGAAGGCATACTGCTCCAACCTTCAAAAACTCCTGAGAGAAGAGCGTTCAGTATCAGTTCTGAGGACCCAAAGACGACGGCCACCTTCTCTTCCCAGTCGAGCGTCACATTGATGGTGCACGCAAGAACACATCACAAGGCATTCGTGCACGCCTCTGAGATGGGCGGTTAGGCCGCTGTCACCCATAAACTGAGGTTTCAGAACCTATGAGTCAGCTTCCCCTTGTGACAGAAGTTTCTGTACATTGGCGGTAAGCCTTACTTTAGGGTTTAGCAGTAAGGACAGCACTGGCATTGCTTAGGCCAAGCAAATGTGAGCGCGTTGTCTACAGGCGCACCTTCCGGCCCGCACGGTGACAATGCTGCACCTAATACGATCAACCCCAGCCTCAAAAACGCTCGAAAACGAGTGTCCGTCTCTTCTAGCGACAGGCACGCGCGTGCAGAGACCATGTGCAAGTGTACATGGGCCTAGAGAAACTGCACCTTATTATTGACCCAAAGTCAGGTCCCGCTGCCATTTAACAGGAGTTAGTACCGCACAGAGAAGGTGACTTATAGGTTTTGAAACTCGTCTATTCCGCCCAGGCGTCAATAGAAAGCATGCCTGAATAGGACGCGGGAATCCAATGCATTCCTAAAGGCTCTCCGCTCAACTTTTAATGAGTGCACATGCAAGCTTTGTGAAGGATTATCTCCAGTGTATTGCAAAGAGAGCAACCAGGGCTGCTCCCACGCCCAGTCTTTCCGAGGTAGTGGTTGGTTCATGGACTGTGTACAACATACTAAGTTGTAACTGGCCCCAATAATAGTAACGTGCGTTTCTTTGGGGCCGGCAGCCTATTACAGCATTCGTAATTAATCAGAGGGAACATTTCCTATAGATACGGCACTAGATTTTATGCTTTCACCGCAAGAGCGGTATGGACATGTATGGACATATTTTTTGAAGAAGACATCACTGGTGTCGGCAATTGGCTAGCACCAACAAAGAAGGGATGGTGCATGAATGCCGGAAAAGCACGCGGTTGGGCAGGTTTTCGTGCTTTTGGCCTCGAAAAGTGGCTTGAATGATGCAGGAAAGGAGCTTCAAAGCTCGGTTAGCGTGCTTATTTCCGCACAGTCGATGAGAAGCTCGACACTCAATGAGCTATGTTGTATTCCTTGCTATTTCTATTATGCGAATTTAGGCACCACTGCAGTCACTGCGACGCCTCCTTGATTCGTGTGGCGTGAAATTAGCTGAGCAAATCGGAGCCTAATGGGTGTAAGGGGACACCTCCCAGCAAATTTCCGTGAGAACTGTCGCTGTCAAGTGGCAGTTCCCTTTATAAATCTTAAAGAAGGGCGACCCATCAGTAGTCAATAGATCACCATAAAATTCTTTTTCAAACGCATTTTTTAGCGGCATTAAGAAATTTTCCGAAATACTGAGCATTACTAGGATGGTGGGGCGGGGGCTGAAAGAATATAGGCCCTCATGCTTAGGGGATACATTGAATGATGGAAGTTTTGAGTAATTTGTTGCCTGTAACACAAGCCCACCAATAAATGCTTTCGCAGGCTCGAATCAGACGGCTGCGAGCATAGTTTGATAACTATGCTAAGTGCAAATAAAAAGTTTCATGCCAGAATTAATACAGTACAAGACTCTATGGCTGCAAGTATTGCGTCCCAGACAGCATCTGATACTTCCCCGCTTACCGCTGAAAACGGAAGCGCCCCCTGCAACCTCAGAACGCACAGTGGTTTTGTGTAGCTTAGCTTTGAACACCGTTCCTATAACAAGTTCCTACCAACAGTGCAAGGCTATACCCGGCCGCTTGAAGGAAGGCGGGACAGCAACTCTAATCAGCCCGTCCAAACACGCACAGCCAGCCGTCGAGGATACTGACGCTATACAAGCTAAGCCTTTCGCAACACTTCTGGGCGCACATCAGTTTAATCTAGTGCGCCAGATAAGCGGGCGATTTCCGCGTTGCCTGGCCGCGAAACTGTCTCGTTTAAAGCGCAACTGCAAAGAGCGGTGTTGCGCGTTTATACGGGCACTTACCAAGAACACGCTAATTGCAACGTCGACTTAAAGAGGAGAGGGAAGTGTTGGCCGCCGTGGCGGGAGACTTAATTGAGATTAAGCGACCTAATGGGGTCGTTTGGAGCCGCTCTATGTATACAGATGACCCAATGAGGCGCGCCTAATTGAGAATCTAGGTCGTGCTCTGGCCGATGCCGCACACGCTCGCGACCGACGGCTGCATTTGCCTGGGCCGATGTCACGCAGTTGTCCGTAGCCTCAGCTAAGCCGCAACAGGTGGGTAGCCATGGTACAGTACTGAAGCTTCCCAAATGCTGTACTTTAAGGGGACAGTGAGACGACGTGAAATTGACCTATATCAATTGATTGCCGCGTTATAATGACAAAAGCGCTACTCTCCTGTTTATTAAGTTCAAAAGGCAAAAAAATTATTTAAATGCAGGTATCCCTGCCATCAGCTCTTTTCACGAGCGAACTGCAATGACGTCAAATACTTTTTTCACGCGGATCGCTCAAGCTAGATCACATAGTCATTCAATTCTGGAGCCCAAAAATCTTTCCAAGTCATCACCAACGTCACGAGCTTGAATCGTGTGGCGGGAAAAAAAAGTTTTATTTTTAAATACATTTTTTAAAGAAATAAACACGTATGTTGATGTCGCACAAATAAGAGTACTGCTAGAACATGTCCAACATTCTTAGATAAAAATGGATGTTAGAAAATTGTAAGGTGCTCGTACAGATATATTGAGGGCAATGCTTTTGAGGAGAGCAACAACGTTAATAGCTAAAAAAAAAAGAAATGCAAGCCAGCCGACGGGAGATCTGCGGGTATATTGATTGTTATAGTGCAACCTTACAATAGATAAAAAAATTGTGCTCATAGACATCCCCGTTCGAAAATGTTTTTGTCCAGAATTGTTGGCTATGAAGAGCCGTGCAATCAACTTTTACTAAAAGCAATAATTGGATGGAGTTGTCGTCATTGTCTCTTTGAAGTACTGCGCTCCGCACACTTGTCCAGAACACTAACAGCGTGCGACATGCGAAGTAAGCTGCATGGGGCCATTTACTAATGACAATGGTGTCGAGTTAATAGCTTATCTTGCATTTCGATGGAGGCGAAATTCTAGAGGTCCGTGTACTGTGCGATGTCAATGCACGTTAAAGAACCCCAGGTGGTCGAAATTTCCGAAGCCCCTCCCTACGGCGTCCCCCACAACCTGTGTCGCTTTGGGTGGTTAAACGCTCATAAACCCTATCGTGCATGGTTTTTCTTTTGTGTAGATCATCCACCAGGCCCTCGAAACCATCAACAAAGGCCAGTGATTTTATGCTGAAAATTAAGTGATTTCTTTTTCTTCCCCCTTTATCATAGGCAATGACTTGCTTCCGTTGTCTTCAAAAAAACAAAACAAGAACGATCAAAGTTTAATGAATCCAGCTCTTTACTGAATGCAGTCCCTAAGTCGAAATGAAAAAAAAAAAACTACAGAAAATGTTTACTACATTCGAATCGGAGCGAAAGTGCTGCGTAGAAGACGATGGTGAGCAGGCAGTGCCGAGGGACGGTACAGATGGACGTTGATGAAGACGACGCTCTCCAATGCACAGCGCGAGAGTGTGGGGCAGTTTAACACGAGGCGTGTTGCGGCGATAGCCTAGTGGTCTCGCTGAGCGGCCCTTAAAGGGTCAGTCTACTGAATTTTATCGACCATATTTTCTTTGCGGCAACCGATAGCTCTTTACTCAAATTACCGTTTAGCCAGCTGTGGTTCCAAGGAGTGCGGTAGAACATTTTAAAATAGAATTTATTAATGTGGGAACACATCTGTATGAGATGGTAGTCTCATCTGGCAACCATCTGGATTTCCGCCGCGCGGCGACAAACATGGCGGCGCCCGTCGAAGCCGGACCTCTCGCTTCGGACTGAATTCTCGTTGTTGCTGCCTTTTTCAGTGCGTTCACTGGCCATAAATGGGGCGCCTGTCTTTCGCTTCGTCTCATCTCGCCTATAAGAAAACATATAAGAGATAAATTTGCTCTATTTTAATAATTAGAGTGACGATCCTGCCGCTTCTAGGCTTCAGTGGAGAGTCGGTTTGTTTACAGCAATGGTTCCCGTCCTGACGACCAGATGGCGCCACTATAGGCTGAGTTTATTTTTGCGTCTCTGCTAGCATACGCTGAACTAAAAGTGGGAATGTGCCTGCGTTTTGCGTACGTGTAACTATAAATATTCATGTGATTTACAGAAAAAGCGAGCGGTACGCCTTCTACAGTTTACTAGAACAAAACGTGCATTTCTCTGACACTGGGGCATACAAATCGTACGTAGTATATTCACTTATGCTTCTACAAAAAAAGACTACCACTTTCTTGAAGAAAATGAACGTTTGGGGTCGCCACCATGCATTTTTACGCGACTTTTAACGTCGAAATAAAATGTAAATTCCCGCCTAAACCGGGCGCAGATCCCTCGTCATTGATGTTATAGGGTGCCAACTACCAGAATATGCCATTATTTATACACTCATCTCGGTGAGTAGACTGACCCTTTAAAGGTGATCTGTTCGCACAGCCGCGGGTTCGACTCCCACTCACGGATATCGATTCAATTTCTTTTTTCATGGTTTGGCCTCTAATTCAGCTGAAGGTCAAATACACACGGTCCGCATTTGAAGCCCGAGGTCCCGTAGTGACCCTTTCGCTTCAAAAAAAAAAAAAAAAAAATACAGCCCATTCAGCTTACTTGGCCAAATGCGAAGTATGTGCGCATGCATGTCGCGTTTCATTTCGCTTCCGGATCGAGGCTGGGGTTTCAAGGTCAGGCTTCAGGCAAAAATCGCCGAAATCGGTGACTGGGGACCTCAGTGAAAGCGCACTATAAAATTTTGGGACCGCTCAACGCACCTTAAGAGGGCACTGCGATAGCATTGCGCTCTGCATTGCGCACGAACTGAAAGTTGACGAAGACGACGACATGCTATGCACAGCTTGAGAGTGGCGGTCAAACACGAGGGATTACCGGTTGCGGTGATAGCATAGTGTTATAGCGCAGTGGCCATCGAAATGGATCTGTTCGCGCCTCCGAGGGTTCGAAACCCAGACGCGGTGTGGTCACAGTCATGGTCGCAGGCGATGTGATAGATGGGTGTACCGGAAGAGCTCGGAAAGAGCATTGCGCAGGAAGAGCAACCTGGGTAGCACAAGCTCCACCAGTCACTTCCGGTAAAGGCTTCAACAGCTTCGAATGCTATCGCATTACCAACACATAATGTAATTAGGTGTTCCTGTCAATTTTTTCTCCGGGGCGAGTTCGACCACCTTGCATTGTTTACGTGGACTGACAATCGCAGCTCACTAACAAGTTCGTATTTTGACTGCATCAAAATGCGACCGCCACAACAGGGACTCCAGCTGTATACGCTAGGAGCCCTGAGCAGCTGCGGAGGGGCCACATAGTAGCCATTCAGACAGAATTCACCAAAATGGCGACGCGCGTAAAAGTGAGCGCTCCTGCCTGGTGCCACTTACATTCTCTCCGATACACCCTCGCTCCTTAACGCGGTACGTGCTCTAACCAAAGCAAACCAGACTTCTACGCGCGGTGACACGAAGCAGGGAAGCATGGTCGTGTCTCTCAATCCCCGTCCATAAAAGCCGAAACAGCGTGCGTCACGCAGTGCGGCTGCAATGTTTCCAAAGGTTTCGCACGGGCGCGCGCTATTTTTGCGCGTCCGCCAAAGACGCGCGTCGATCGTCAGGCAGGCGTCAAGCCAAGAGAGCATCAGCTGCTAGCAACAGCCACGGCAGGCTTGGGGGTGCGGTTGTAACTTCTTTAATGCATGGACGAAAAAACTCTTCAGATGGGTCTTCAGGATCAAGGGGCGATAAAACTTGGCGCAGCAGCGGACGGAGATCAACAAACAACCGAGGCGGCGACCGGGGTGGCGACCGCGCGCCGGCGACGGGGACCGGACAACGACCGCGCAGGCATCCCCTCTCCTTGGGCGTCAGACGTTCTCTTCCCGTTTTCCTGAGCACGGCATGGAAGAAAATGAAATTTAAAACACGTTAGACTCGAGCGGGCGCAATTTGGAAGCGCGCCTGCGCGTGTGCAAGGCAGGGGCAGCCGCGTTCTGTCTACCATGAGGGGTAACGAGGTGACATGGCTGCCAACGCCAGGTGTAGCTGTCTAGCTCTCTCGTTATGCGCCCTTTCCGGCAACGAGCGCGGAATGGGCAGAAGCCGTGCGTATGCGGGGACGCTGTTCTTTTTTTTCTTCTTACGTATTTGTGCAGCTATTCGCGCGTGTTTACTTTTCTCTCTCTCTCTCTCTCTCTCTCTCTCTCGAGTGCTCCCCGAGCGTATAGGGACAGCGCCGTAACTCGCGTAGCGCACAATGGCCCGTCAGGCATGACACAAATGCACCGTGGAAGGCGCGGTGGATGTGTGCGAGCGAGCTGCTCGCAGGCAGTGAGTAAACGAGCTCGCCTTTGTTGCGTAAAATGGAATGGCTAAGTAACAGGAGCGTTTCAACTTCGTGCCTGCCTTGTGTACGTTGAGAGATGTTTAGCACCGTACAAAAACGATGACGCGGCGAGGTTTGTGTGTGGAAGCAGAGGGGACCGTGAGATTGCCTTATACTTCCGTAGCTAGAAGAGGTACCGTAACTCAAGCGCATATGGGCGATGTTACAGGCCTACAAATATTGCTGCCTTAATGGAGAAACCTCAGAGGCAGGCGGAACGTGATGTCACGAACTTCCTCCAAAGAAACCAATCACCTTGCTTCTTCACTGTGCGACACGCCATGAAAGATCTTCTAGCAAGCACTTGGCCTGCGCGTTACAAAATAAAAATGAAACCATGTCTTCGTCTTGTTTCGCTTCAGCAGGAAATGCAGTTGTGAAGTTTGTCGAACATGAAAACAAACATTATGGTGCAAATGAAGCACCGTGCATAACTATATGTACACACATCTGGCTTGGCCAAATGGTCTAGAAGGTATGCAGTAACACCACGCACTTAATTGGACGTGGGGAGATTTTGGTGACCACCATGTGAGGGAAGCGTGGAATTTAAGGTATGTTGAGCTGGATGTGCAGTGCGAAGATAAGCCTATAGAAAACGATGTTTGACGCTCAGAGAGCTTATATGTTTTGGCACCATTGCAACTTATTACTTACAAGCAGCCAAAGCTAAGTCGTGCCGCCTACCAGTCACTGAAGAACTGACATATTATAAATGTCTGCAACCAATATAGGCGATACCTTCATGCATGGAATATGATACAGGGCTAAACGAATGAAAATAAAATTAGGTAGCTGCTCACCACTCGTTTGCGTCACCTTTGCAAGAAAATGAATGTTGCATGTAAATGTGCAGCTAATGTCTGTGGATCAAGTACACACGTACAACTGCCAGAGGCACAGATGCACCCCCTGTATGCAGGATATGAAGTGCAGCGGTTGCCGAAAGTTAAGAGGGCCCCTGCGCCGTGACAACGACACTAGCTGGGCCGTCCTCAGAACCCCTAGCCGTTTCGAAGCTCTATGAGGTGTAAATACTGTTCTGAACTTCTGCAGCTGTCGAGCGCCGACTATGACGCATGGACCCAGCCACATGTTCCGATGGAAGTTTGCTCAGAGGTGAGGAATGCGTACACGCTTTCTACAAAGACAGCACGTTCATTGCGAACGAACATATGCCCATCAAAACTTAGTCTATGTCGATCAAAGAAATTAAACGAGTGAGGAGTTTGCCGTGCACCATGGCCGCGAGGCTAGGTGTGTATCCCAGCGTTGTAGTCAGAACTTTTCTAACACGTGAAATTGGAAATTTAGAGCCCAGCACAAGGCACGTATGTGAGAAGGATGGGAGGCACGAGCATGTCTCGCGTTGCGCTCCAATTCTCACATAATGACACACCAGCTCGCCCAAAATGTCATCTTGATTCGCGGACAGGTGCGGGGAAGAAAAAAGAGGTGGGGGGGGGGGGGGGTTATAATAGGGACTAAAATTGGTCTGGACCACGGTGCATCGTCTGGCCTTCGAAAAGAGGGGGCCTTTGAAAGGGAGAAGAGAGGGACTGCACTGAGCGCGATCAGCTGCCTCCTCGGTGCGCCCAGCTTGACTGCACCAAAGCAGCCGCGCTCAGCCCACGAGACAGCGTGTTCAAGAGCGCAGCAGCCTATGGGCAGCGCACCAACCAAGCGGCGGCAAGGAGGCCAGGCGAAAGGAAGGACGCGAGGCCCGCAGAGTGTACTCACCGCAGCACTTGTTCCACAACTCTCGGCCGCTGGCTCGAGCCTTGTAGAAGACCACGACTCCAAACACCACCAGGACCAGGGCGAACAAGAGCATGAACAACATGACGCCGGCTCTGTGGGCTTTTCCTTTTCCGCTGAGTCGCTGAGACCCGATGGTAGTACGTGTCTCGAAAGCAGGCGTGATGGTGATGATGATGGTAGCTCCGAAAGACGACGTGTCTCTGTCTTCAAGTGACATGAAGTGCTAAAAAAATGTTGAGAATGTTCGTAGAGTATTCTGTTCTGATGCGACAGCGTGAAGATAATGAATGTGAATTGAATTGCTCGTTGTGAAAAATTAAACGTTCGTTCACGGTGCCGCCGAAGCAGAATAAGGGCTGAAAATAGGCAGAAGAGGAAGAAGTGATGAATGGTGCGGCGGCTTTAACGTTACGGAAACCAACAACAATCGCAATATTACATAAAAATTTGGTGGATGCGTGTCATTCAGAAAAGCGAGAATGCAGGAAAATGTGAATTAAGCTAAATTGTCTACATATTTCAGCAGTTCAGTATAGTGACTCTAGTTCAGTACTATTACTTGCGCCCCCTAGGCTTCCTTGCTGTGACGTACAGTTCTCATCTAGCCTTCTTTTGACGTTGTCTTGAAAGTTACATGTAAAGGCACTCGAAGGAACAAAAACATAATCCTGCCTTTTTAGAATCTAATAAGGATTGCAATGCTTGCGCGTTTAACATACTCGCTCAAGAACATTTTATGAAAGGATTGAGCTATATGTACGCGTTCACTTGACCAGGCCACTAAAGTAATGTCTTCAATATAGGATCTCCAAAACGCAAGATCTTGAAGGTTGTCAGAGAGATAGTTAATGTGGGAACACAGGAAGACATGTCACGGAGCTATGGAGCGCATCTGTTGCTATGCAGATAATTTGTTTCGTGTGAAAGCACAAAAAAAGCTGACCTAATGTAGAGCATTCGCTTCATAATTATGCTGATGGTACTAAGTCTCAATCACAGTGTCAGCAAAAACCCACCAGTTTTTCTAAGGGCTATAAGCATATTTCGGACTTCCGCTCGGCAGCTTCCGGTACAAGACATTTGGAAATTCGCCATTCGTTTCCCTCTAGCAGTGAATTGTAAGATAATTGAATGCAAAATGCGGAACTACCACGGTATGTGTTGTTGTTTGCGCTGAACGAGTAGCATCGTGAGTCATGGGGATCAGCAACCATGGGGCAAATACACTCGAGACAGTAAGTAGCAGGCGATGGTGTGACATTGACAACAAGCATGACGCGGGGGTTTTCGCTTTTTCTCCTCCCCCAAGTTTTATTAAGGCTTTCTCCTTTGTCCTAACAGAAGCGTTCCGGGCAGGCAGTGTAAAAATTGGGGTGGTTCTTTTGACACTGGAGGCATCAGTGAATGCATAGGTGGGCTTGCTGGGGCTCCTGCAGTTGCGCCGTGCATGTAGAGCAGCAGGCTGGCGATGCGGAGCATTGGACTTGGCGATGGCCATACTGGATGCACCGCAGCAACATAGAGCACGCGGCTAATGTGGGTGACAGCAGTGGGCGATTCGATGGAGGTAAGCCCAATGGGGGAGGTGGGGGCCTTCGAAGGTGATTAGCACAGCAGTGGTGTTGCCCAGTCATGCGTGCGGTGCTGGTACGGTACGGGATTCCAGGTGTTGCATAAGGTCATCCGTGGACGCCCCCGGGAACATTCCGAGTTGGGAGGCCCAATATCGTAGGGGTGGACCGTCATCAAGAACGCCATCAGGCTACACTACACATGCAGGCGATCACGCCTGATTAATCTTACTCTGCCGCATCCATCACTCACGCTACAAGACACTCGCGCACGACGCAGAACTTAATTCCAATTACTCCTAATCTCCACTAGGTTATATCTATACAAACTTATACAGCACCCCAACAGCCCTGACTGTTCTTACACCTACGTGGGCATGGAACAATGTCTCTTCTCTTGCCTCGTCGCTCTCACCATCTCACCTCCCCTACTATCTCGATCTCCCTCCCCCTACCTGGGCCACCTGTTTGGCGGACCATAGCGAGGACCTACAGCGAGTCGCGGTCCAGCTCGCCATCGAGATTCAAGGCTTCTAGATTAAGACGGCCAATAAAAGTGTTCTCCTCTTCTTTCTCCTTTGTCTTTCCTATATATATTTTTAATTTATGACTCTTCTACGTGGTTCACTCCGAGGCTATCCGCTCGATAACTTTTTTCTCACGCGTTCAGAAACGCAGCACTAATAGACTGCGCTACAGAGACCACAGGAACAACACCTGTTTTAATTGTGCCCTTATCTGTTCTATGTAGAATCTCACCGAAGTGCCGATAGAAGGTGCTGCTTAACTGTAAGCTGTTACCTGCCCAAGCAATGCACCTGACGATCCAAACACAATGCCAACTATTGAGGGGTGAAAGGCTGCCCCGTCCAGCTCTGGACTCGAAGCCCAAAAGCCCTCGTAGCACAAGCACGGACACCAGTGGCAGCCGCTGGAGTCCCAGATTGGAAACCCCACCTACACATCCCCTCATGAATCTCCCACCAAAATTTTCATTCATTCATTCATTCATTCATTCATTCATTCATTCATTCATTCATTCATTCATTCATTCATTCATTCATTCATTCATTCATTCATTCATTATATGTGGCTGGACACAGTCCTATCAGGTTCTCAACCGTTGCAAAACGGTATGGGCATGACATCATCATCATCTCTACAAAGGATATGACCGTCATCAGCCCCCAGCGCCTGCTTCATTTGGTATTAACGATTCACCGGCTATGCATGGAAGTCCTTCTGCGACGGCCTCCATGCATAGGCAATGAATAGTTGATAACAAATTATGCTGATGCTGGTGTGTCGCTCTACACCTTTGCTGAAATCTTACACAACTAGACCAGAACGACCAGAATTTTCCAAACAGAATTAAGCAAAGGAAGATGAAATAACATTACGAAGGATACAAGCCAGCACCTTTCTCACTGCCAAATCACTGCACTTCTAGTACCCAGAACTTTACACGCCAGAATGTCGACACTGTGGAGATTTCGCGGATCTCTATCACATGCTATGAGCCTGCCAGAAAAACAAGAAAATATAACAAGGTAAGTTTCAGGGCGAGTTGGTTCCGATATCCCATGACTACAGTGCAACGAACGGGACAAGAAGGGCACAGGCGGGGACACAGCACAGCGCTGATCCCTTCCCCAACTCTTGACTAATGGGAGGCCACCCTGCTTAACGCAGGCCTTGAGGGCCACAAATGTCTTGTAAACAGGGCCGCCGTAGCAGCTTCCACCAATGCAATCCTGAATTAAGGACTCCAACCATGGGGCCCATACCCAATTTGATCAATAAAAATTTTCAGCAACATTGTGCGTGAAGGTGTCCAGCTGAGAACGCGATCGCACGTTCGTCATCTGATGCTGTCCGCCGCATTTTAATGGTCGCGACATGAAAGTGTGTTCAGTGATTCCGGAAATCTTATTTGTTTCTTTACATGAGCCGCCGGCGACTGGGAAGATGTAAATTTTGGTACGAAAACTGAACTGAAGAGTTATTTTTTTTATAGGGCAATAAATCGGAAGAGAAATGTATTCTTGTACACCGCAATGCATCATTTAACAACTCTGCTCTCGCACCTCTACGTCTCAGCGAATATCTTTCACGCGCACCCATAAATTATGAACTCCTTCGCATATAGAGCAAAACGTTCTCGTACAATTCACTGACAGTGCTAAGATTGCATGAAGCTGACGGAGTGGTGCACACACTGACGATGTTCAGGTAGTATACGTAGGTCGCAAGCTTTCACTATACTGCTTTCCTCTCAAACCTTGCTGTAGCTTAGCGGTAAATGCGTAAATTAATCAGTGCCATAGCCAATCCAGCGATACCCATGCACGCAACGCACAAGGAACTGCTGATATCTTTGCTGATGGCAAACAAATTAGCTATTGAATTAAGCATGCAACCGTTTTTTTTTTGTAGACTAAGAACATTACCAACTGCTCCAGTTATGTCCTACTAACAACAGCCTCGAAATATTTCACATAAGTTCTTTCAACAGGCAGTTGTTTGATCACACTAAATTCATCCTTAGAGATACTGCGAATTGCGATATTGCGATTCCGTGTCGCGTGGCAAGTAAGTTTCAAACACCATGAAAACACCATTCGCAAGCTAAGTGCTTTTAAATCGCAAAACGCAGCAAGTTTAGCACTCTCTTTATGCATGGAAGGTACTTATATTCTCACCAAAGTAACAAGCGTGAGAACTATGAGTATAGATCGACGGGTAAAGTCCATAAATAGCTTGCCGTATGAAAAGTTTTCAGCACACCCAAAATATTGTCAAAACACTGCATTGAGCGTGGCGTGCAGCCGCGTTCAAGCCCACGAATATCAGGCTAAATCTTCCACGAAGCCACGCGTCCTGTGCGGGCTCGCAGAAAGGTCTCGGCAAAAGTTGGATTTCACTCTGGCTTGACCTTGAAGTAGCGGCTACGTCGGCGGCGTTTGTAGACCATGAGCGAAGCGAGGATGATGCAGAGGACGGTGAGGACCACCAGGCAGTAGCCGAGCAAGTGGAGGTCAACCTTGCAGCGGCGGCAAGCCTGGCAGTGCAGAGCCATCTGCCTCCGGCGGTTCCACTCGACCAACAACTGGTGCAAGTAGCCCATGAAGGGCTCCGCAGCTCGGCTTGGGGTATGGACGTGAGGCGGCATCGTGGCTCCAATAGAATGGCTGAACGGGGTACCGTCCTGAGAGTAGGGGACGTCGTCCTGGTCACAGCTTCCCGAAGGATTCGCTGCTAGCTGCGGCTTCTAGCTGAAAAATGGCGGAGGATTCATACAGGACTCTGAAGTATTGATGATGTTTACAGCGATAGGATTTTTGCAGATCACTCATCACATCGTGGTATGATGTTGACGATATGACCTTTAGTGTGAAAGTCCATATGTATCTACGTCTTTGTTGAGAAAATATAGCTCATGGCCTCACTGAATGATTAACATTGAATATTAAAGAGCAAAACGCAAGGCTTGAAGCGAAAACAAGGAAGAAGTTAGCTTAGCAAAGTCCTGTCCCATTAAGCCTGAGGACATCATCATCATCATCCTTCCTTTGTGGACTTGTGGTCCCGTTTATTCCGAACATTATGCACTTGACCATTTCGCGTTTTGAATGTTTCAAGCATCTCCACCACTTGAGCCATGGTCATACCCTCCCTCCAGCGAATTTTAAACATGGAAAGTTTCCTTGGAGTGTCCGTTTATGCAGCCCATGGCCATACGAGGTGTCCATGACTCCCTTGCGCTGCAGTATACTGCGATGGATTCTTCATTTATGCCGGTCGGGGTTCTCTGCGTTGAACCATTGAGAGTGATGTTCTGAAATTGCGTCACTTGAAGACCTTCTCCTTTCCTATCGGGGGTTTGGCTCTCTGAAAATAATTTATTTGGAGATCTCCTGCGTTCAATTAGGTCTTACTCTTTCCATCCCGATTCTCCTCTCCTTTGGTGCAGGTGCCAAAGGACATGTCCTGAAAACAATGTACAAATTTCTCCATGATTATGTCATAGCGTCCGGGGGAATCTTTTGGTGGTTGTAAATTTCTAAAGGACATTATTTCTTAGTCAAAGGTTAACCAATGTCTGCCTAACTTTACTAAGTAAACGTGTATCTCCTGCTCTAGTTTACTACACATCTTGGCCAGTTCCTCACTGTGGGTATGTGCCTATCCAAAAGAGGCCAACAACAGCAATAGCACCTCTCCACTGGAGTACAGCTATGATGATCGAGATATCAAATGGGTCTTCTCAAAAGGTCAAAAACGAGAGGCGTCTACGAGTTGGATGTGCGTATATATCGGTACCCAAGAAGCCCTCTGCCACACTGCATTCCGAGGTTTCCTCTGCGTTCGACAAGTTGCCTTGGCACCCTGCCGCTGGCGGTGAAAGCTCTGGCGGGCGCGGTTTCTACTTCCCGGAGCCGCGACAGCAGGTGGTCCCCGCAGTAACCGCGGGGAAGAAGGGGGATCGACGCAATCGAGTCCCAGTCCACGTGTCAACCCCCGCGGAGCGTCGTGGTGTCACACTCACGCATGCGGAATTCCGCAGTGCGCCGGGGGTCCTTCTTTACGGCCCCATTGTCTCAAGCCTGGCCGGTGTCGCACAGAGGGCGAGGCAGTCTCCGCGCCCGGACGACGTGCGGCGGATGCGTTTGGAAACCCTTCGAGGGGCCCCAACCATCGACGGCGAAGCAACAGAGGGGCCTACCCCGGGGGTCTCCTCTCTGTACCACGCGTAGGAAGGCCATTGAAGCGAGCGTCCCACGGGGATATATAGCTCGCATTTGCATGCGTGTTGAGCTACGAACAACGGTAGTTGTGAGGCCGTGACGGCTGTGTTTGTTGGGGCGTTCGTAAACCGGCTTACATCCTCAAAGCTGGGCTGGACAACGGTTTATGGATTGTTGAGCCTGCGTTGTTTTCCGTTCGGACGACGGACGTGTATTTGATTGATTATGTGTTCTTCCGGCTGCAAGCAATGCCATTTTCAAGACCTAGTGAGTACTGTCGGAGGAAAACATTGCAATAGGAGTAATGTCGAAGGAACTCTCTTGGTACAGCGTCAACTCCCACCAGTCACGCTGTCTCCTTACATCTGCACACTCAACCTGCCTTCTTCCTCCTAGCGCGCGCTATCGTATAGCCATGGCCCTCTCTGACCTCTGCATGCATTGCCATCGACATCAGTGGCTGGCAGAGCTTTGAAAGGCATAGTACACCTGTATACGCCATCCAGTCACGAGTCCGCAATTGAATGAAGTCGTTTGATGTGGTTTGCTTGCTGCGAGCATTTATTTACTTATTAAATTACCCTCTGGACCTGAGGGCATTACAGAGGACAGTTGGTTGCATTACAGTGTTAATAAGCTGACAGCAGAAATACTGGAATATGGTGGCAGATAAATTACAAAAAAAAAACGCAGGAAAGACAACGGCGGACACACTTTAGGGGGTGGGGGGCACTTTGAGGTGAGGGCGGTCATTAACAAGAAACACAGTAAAGACAAATGAAAATTAAGATTAAGCAAATTTATTAAATGGGATTAATATGGTTCTCTGGAAATTATGTGTACTACACAAGTGTTTTTAATGGATTAACCAAATTCATTGCTACAAAGCACTTCACCCTTTAAGACCTCCTCACTCACTGACTTACTCACTCCTCACACGTGAGCACAAAAGCTCCGGAGATGATCACTGTGGTGCTGTCCCTGGTGCTCTGCCCCCATCTAGCCACATCTCGGACTGCACGCCGCACACATCGCGGTCCCCCAAAAGGCGCCCCCGTCTCATTCTCAGGTTCCCAACCGTGAGCACTCCGTCCTCCAGCATGGGCACACAATCCATTAGAAGGGTGATTAACGCTTCTGCGCCACGGCCGAGAATGGCGGCGGGCTCGTAGTATTCCAAGAGGACCGTTCGTCGAGGTCCTTTTCAGCCTCGGTTGAAAACAACCAGCGCCGGTGAACGGCAGGCCCCGCTTTCGCCCAGCGAGCTTGGGATGAGTTTTTTTTTCGCTTTGTTTCTCTTCTTTTTCTATCTCTTTTGTATATTTTTTTTTTTTTTTTTGCGGTTCGCCCGAAGTAGTGCCAGATACGGGCCAGGCGAAGGCATCACGGAGCAGCGGCCTGCGCGCAGCGTTGCCGAGCGCGCGCTTTGTCGAGGCCGGACGGGGGGCGTCGTGTTTTTTGCCGCGCCTGATAAGAGAGCGCGCTCTTTCGAAACGCTTGGTGGCAGCGGCTCCCTGGGCCGTGGGCAACTTTTCTGCACGGCGCCTTCTTTTGTGCTCTTCTGGGTCGGTCACCCTTGATTGCTGCTGCTTCTTCTTCTCGCCGAGAGAGGAGGAAAACAACTTGTTGCTGCTCGCGTACCTTGTTGAGGCGATAGAGCGACAGAAACGAGTCGCTGTGAAGCGGCGGGAAAAGCCGAACACGGAGGAGGTTTCGCGTTCGCTCAACACGTCCTGGTGTGGCTCGGTTGTTGGGCTTCAATTTCCCTGAATCTTTCTCTCTCTTTTTTTTTTATTTAGGTTGCTCGTTTCTTATCGCGACGCTGTTGCGTCGCCACGGACGAGTGGTTCTCTATGCAAAGCTTGGCTGCGCTTATATAATGCGGCAGCGAAGCCCTCGGCCCCAGTGATGGATGGAGTACTTTTCGTAGTTTTCAACAGTGTGATAAGCCCTGAATGCGTTTAGGCAGAGCGAAACAAGTACGTGGCTACTCGTAGATTCTAATCTGAGGCACCTTCACGCCCGTTCTGTCGATAGACACGCTTCAAGGGCATGACTGCCTACCGCGAAATGCGCGATCGCCGCTGTTGTGAGTTAGGATGACAAAACCTATTAAAGAAAACTTTTCGCTTAAGCGCCAAGTTATGTGGCAATGAAGGTTAGCCATTTCTGAGTAAAAAGCTACGAGTATATGGCTGAGCTGGGAAACGATTGAAACTATTTGAAAGATTCAAATATTTTGAAGTATTTCGAGAAAAAGACGCAAATTCATGCTCGGAAATTGACGCACACGTGCGAAAAAAGAAAAGTGCACTGCGCTTCGTATAGCAAACGTAAGCAGGGAAAGCAGAAACGCGAGATAAAAAAAAAAAACGATGTCATTGCTATAATTTTGCACTTGTTCGAGAGAAATAAAAATTCATCGGGGCTATTTTAACCACAGTATCATCGGTGCTATCTTAGATTTTTTTTTCACGATTCTAGCGCGCCCAGTTCCTGCTACCAAGAAATGGTGGAGGAGTCATACCCAGCAATTCTGGACAAAAGTATTTTTCAATTGTTAAGATTTTATGCGCGCAATGTTTTCACATATTGTAAGATTTCACTATGACAATCACCAATATAACCGCAGATCTCCCCCGACAGGCTTGTATTTTCTTGCTATTAACGTTTTTGTTATCGTCAAAAACGTTCCCCATTAGTTTTTTTCATGGACTACTCAATGCGAGCAATGGAAAAATTTTAAAAGGAAGCATTTGCTATGCATCGAGAGATTGGGCCATTATCTTCAATATTTCCATAGCAGTACGTTTCAAAATTTCAGTATTCAAATTTTTTATCTATGCATGGCTCACATGGGGCACATTCAAATCTTTCGCGGTAGCAGGGACCGTATTATGTAAGGATTCTTTCCCATGTCATTATCTGGCTTTATGCCATTAGTCCCTCCCAGAACCCCCCCCTCTTTCTTGAACACAGAGGTAGCGGGTGACGTTCTTTGTTGCCTTTCAACCTCGACGTCCCTGGTGGCAGTGACCATGGACAAATAAGCTGAATTGATCGGAAACAGATGTTTTCAATATACGGCCCCTGATACCAGTTCACTTTAAAGAATAACTCGATTCGAGCCCATTTTCTGAGCAGCTTTTGTGTGGCCCATTCAGTGAGCTCTCAGTGGGCTGCCACATTGATGGCGTTGTAATTATTATTTTTCGCTCGGTAACTGGTGGCATCCGCTTCGATGGAAAGTGACACTATTCTAGCATGCCGACGAGAACCTCTGGGCGCCAATGGAAGTGATACATGAGTATTCCAATGGATGCTACTATAACGGTGTGGTATACCGATAATTTTCATAATCAAAACAAGAATCAAGAAGGTTACTGTATTTTTTAGTAAAAGATACAAATTGTCCATCAGGTCTCCAAGTCGTCTCCAGAAGACAAAGGCTGCTGCATGAATGCTAAGTGACAAAATGAGAGACGGCATGCGGGTGGCTAATATGCAGACAAGCAAAACGACCTAACACAATGAGTGCTTGCTAAGCGCGGCATGTTCTAACTGATGCACAAAAAAAAAAGAAGAAAACGTAATTTGGAAAAGAACTTGCTTTGTAATGGCGCATTGCCCATCTCGTCAAACAAACCGAACATAATAAAAGCATTTCGTGATCCGTATTGTTTTTTTTCTTCATCACTGCTTTGCAACCCACCGCGGTGGCTAAGTGGTTATGGTGCTCGGCTGCTGACCCGAAAGACGCGGGTTCTGTCCCGACCGCGGCGGCTGAATTTTTATGGAGGCGATATTGTAGAGGCCCGTGTGCTCTGCGATGTCAGTGCATGTTAAAGAACCCCAGGTAGTCGAAATCTCCGGAGCCCTTCACTACGGTGTCTCTCATAGGCTGAGTCGCTTTGGGACGTTAAACCCCATAAACCAAACCAATTACTGATTTGCGCTGGTACTGCAATTGTATCTAAAACAAATTTTAAAATGTGAGTAATAGAATATGTGTAATATAACCAAGCATCTAGTGAGCTGTTATAAGAAGCTAATAATAAATTTTTTCATGAGTGACATAGACTCTCGTCCTGGAAGCAATCTAGGTAGATCACGAATGCACGCTTATTATAACACCTCACAACAATGTTGCACCAAAATCTGGATACAACAACTGAAAGCACAACGCACACAGCGTGAACTGCATTGTCGGCGTATAAACTCTCCAAATGACAGGCGAATCACAGGAAAGCACGCAACAAAATCCCAAGCATCGCGTAACAAATCAGGTACTGATAGTCAGACTGAGGTCATTCTGTGCACAAAAAGCGAGACTGATAATTTTGTGGTGCCTGATGACCCTGCAGGTTCTTTCCATTCCCATATAACAGTCCAATGTTCTCTATCATTTGTAAAGGCTAAAGCCTTTAGTTTTGGTTTATGGGGTTTAACGTCCCAAAGCGACTAAGGCTATGAGAGACGCCGTAGTGAAGGGCTCCGGAAATTTCGACCACCTGGGGTTCTTTAACGTGCACTGACATCGCACAGTACACGGGCCTCTAGAATTTCTCCTCCAAAGAAATTCTAGCCGCCGCGGCCGGGATCGAACCCGCTTCTTTCGGGCCAGCAGCCGAGCACCATAACCGCTGAGCCACCGCGGCGGCTGCTAAAGCCTTTAATGGCTCATACTGTCGTCCGTTAACAAGACGTTTCACACGCGTTTAACTCGGGAACTATAAAATATAGAAGAAAACTAATGGTTGCTTCAGATAGAGGAGAAAAAAATGTACCTAGAAGCCAAATTTTATGACTGTATATCAATTAGTTAATTAGGTAAAGGTGAAAATCTCTAAATTGCGGTGCAATAGCGTGGACGTCGATATAACCACGGGAACGGTGTGACGTCCCATTCACCGGAAGTCGTCACGGCATAGTGAAAATTGTCACAGAATGGTCGGGAAAACGTCGGATCTGCTGTGTCAAATTAGATAGAAAAATGTGCAAATAACCGTAATTAACGCTTAAGATTCACGAAATGTGTATAATTTGGGTATCGATATAGCCACGGGAACGGCGTGACATCACATGCACCGGAAGTCGTCACGGCATAGTGTCCTCTGCTTTCACCTCTCAACATTTTAGTTGCCAAAGTGTCCTCTCAATTTTTATTTAGAGCGAGAGCACTGCTCCTCGGGGTACAATTTCCGATTTCTATGTGCATGAGACAAGGCCCTTCAATGTCTCGCAAGATCAAACCGAACTTAACTGCGTGGTGGTATGGCGCAGGTTATGATAGTATGACCACGTGATCAATTACTATGACCATTGGGCACCTGACCTTGACCTTTGACCTTGACTTTGGCATTCGATTTAAGACAGTGGAGGACATGCTTAAGAGCTATCGCTCGTACAACTAGGTTGAGTCAGGTTAAGCCTCACCCATTTTTTTTTTCTAGAAATGAATGTCATTCCTTCGCTACCGATAAGCAAAGGAACTATCACAGCTCTACAAGGTCGCAAGCGAAAAGAACGGCGGTTATGGCGCTTACTTTCTCGTTTTACTATCAAAGTTAGGCAAGAGTAATTAGGAGTTGGCAGCGCCAAGTCAGTTTCGTTTCGAGTCCTTGAATACATTCCGCGAAGTCGCCAATTACCCGCAGCTTACTGAATTTAATTACGAGGCCAGATAGGAGAGTGACGTCGCATTCGTAGACGACTAAACGGAGGCAGCGTGTAATGTGAATCTAAAGACAAGAAACGCTTCAAAGGTTTGGTTGGGTTATGGGTTTAACGTCCCAAAGCGACTCAGGCTATGAGCGACGCCGTAATGGAGGGCTTCGGCTAAATTTAACCAATTTGGGTTCTTCAACGTGCACTGACATCGAATAGTAGTACACTAGAGTGGCTTTTTGGGCTTGTTGGTACATAGTTCCAATGCACTGTAGCGCAGCAAAAGACGAGTACACAAGAGACGAGAGACGAACACCACGAGCGCTCGGGGTGTTCGTCTCTCGTCTCTTGTGTACTCGTCTTTTGCTGCGCTACAGTGTATTGGAAGTAGTACACTAGCGTCTAGCATTTAATTCCATCGAAATTCGACCGCCGCGGCCGGGATCGAACCCACGTCTTTCGGGCCAGTAGCCAAGCGCCACAACCTCTAAACCATAGCGGCGGCCAGAAACTTCAAAGGGATACAGGAAGAAAGCAAAAAGCCGGAACCCAGAGTGGCTGGTGTCCCCTCGGCCGCGAAGTCTGCAGTAGATAGTAGCAGCGGCCAGAGCAGTGAGGCGGGTGGGACGCGATTCCTGGCGACGCAACACTTTACGACGTGTGTTCGCGACAAGACACTTGGAGAAGGGAGGAGGAGGGATGATATAAGTGGGCAGAGGTCGCGATTCCAATGTACGCCGCGCACCAGGAACAAATCCGAAGCGAGCGTTGTCCGTGGTCTTCATGCATTCCTCGCGAAAGCGGTCGCATCACGACGTGGGAAGTTGCTCAAGATGAATGCATAACGGCGTGCGGGAAGGTGGAAGAGGAGGCAACGCTTTATTGCCCTGACCCGGTCGCAACGCGATAGGGGTCCGCGGAAAGGATGGTCTGCGGATTGTGCCTTCCCGAAACGATCGGTGCCCGGTCCGGAAGAACTCGAAAGAAATGAAATCACAGGGGCGAGGCATGAAGCCCTGAGCCGCTCACTCCCATTCCAGAAAATGTGCTTCCGGGGCTTACTTCCCCTCCATTTCCTACTCTCACCTGCTCTGCGCGCCGGGATGCTTACTCTGTATAATACAGAAAGGTTTGGGCGACAAGAGGGCCTGGATGAATTAAGGTGCTGATGTTAGCAAGTGTTGGGCGAAAGTTTTTAACCAACTGCCCTTACAAAAATTTCCATACACAGTCTACAGACTCTCCATAAACTTTTGTCTGTAAAGTCTATAGGCGATACAAATCCTATAGGCAGTCTATAGACAATCTATAGATTTTTGACCATACAGTTTTAGTAGAATTCCTTCTATGGACAGTTCTTCTATGAATAGACAAAGGGAAATATCTATAGGAAGGCAATATATCCTACAGACAGTCTATCAACCATTTTTATAATGGAACTCGACAGAAAACCACTCTTTCGCTCTTTTTGCTTGTGTTCTGGAAAAAAATAGCGCTTCACCAGTTGCAGCAAAGTCGTAACGCCAGGGTAACGTTGGGTAATGCCCTTGTTTTCGATGTTATATATGCTCAAAATATGGTATATAGTGATGGTATATAGTTGCTCAGAAAATAAGCCGACGTACCGACAGTGGTTCCACTTGGACAATTTATAAGGTTTCACGAAGATGATATCTATTCGCTCATACCACGGGCTCTGGAAAATTATCTAAGCTCACAATAGCTGTGTCTTGCCAGTGCTTACCTCTAAGGCCAAGACTTCAAGGCTGCAGGAAAGGCTTAGAATTAAATCGAGGACAGCGCTGCGAACTATAGAAAGGAAAATGATACGGGTGACGTTAAAAGACGGGAAGAGAACAGAGTATAGGCTAATAAACGCGAGTTAGTGATATGCAAGTTGAAATCAAGATGAGGAAACGGGAGTGGGCAGTTTATGAAATGCGGAGAGTTGATCATCCGTGATTACCTAGGGTATAGGAGCGGTTTTCATAAGAAGACAAACATAGCGGAGGTAGAAGAGAGTCAAGTGGGCGGATGAGATTAGGAAGCTTGCTAGGATAGGCCTTCAGCTTTAATCCTGCAGTAGAAGTAGTTGGGCATCTGGACCACCTGGGCCATCTATACCATCTGGACCACCTGGGCATCTTTAATGAGCAAAAGGGACAGGTCAACAAACCGAGGGGGCGATCAACCGTGGCTTACAGAATCCGAGCCCTTCCTTGAGCTGGTGTTGTATCTTGGATGAACAAATGTCTTTCTGCTCACCAGGAGAACACCACAAGGCTCTCCCTGTTACTATACAGTTCACAGTAGATACATGCATAGTATAGATACAGTAGATGTTGCTATACAGTGTAGACACATAACAGACTTCGCAGGTACCTACTGGGCACGCGCAGTGGCTACTAAAGGCGAGCATCTGCCACTGCGCATGTCCGGAAGCCACCCGCCCACTGGCACCGACGGCAGTGAATGCAGTGCGACCATCCTTGCCTCACGCGAAAACATTCAGCATCGTACTCAGAAATTAGGAATTGACATTTCAAATGTGCAGCGGGACTTGGTTAAACTCCTGTTCTGTGAACGTAGGCACAGACCGATGGCAAGAAAAGAGCATACGCGAAGCGCAAAGGTATACTTTGCTCAAAAATCGACAAATGTTGGCACGGTCTGCCTTCTCGGCACTGCCCCCTGAAGTGCACCGAAAACGATGACACATACAGCGACATGTAGAGGCATCGTTAAAGGGCGAGAGTAAAAAAATGGGTAAAGAAAAACACGTGCAGCTTAGACACGAAGTGCCCGAGGGGAAAGGGGGTCTTTTCAAGATGCAACAGAAAGAGAGAGTAGCGGAAAGGGTGCGGACCCGCTGCGCTTCTCCTGCTCGGCGGAGCTTTGCGAGAGCAGCGGGAGCGAGCCAGGCCCGTTCCTCTCGCGGCGTGTCTTGCAAGCGAGCCAATGACGACGTCGCGCGCCCCCTGTCGACCACGGAAGGGTGCTGCAGCGAGCACACACACGTCTCCTCCGACCGCGGCAGCGGCGGGAGCTTCTCTGTTTGGAAGTCGTGCGCCTCCACAGGTGGCCCGAGCGCACACACCCGCCACAGCGCGCTGCCGCGCTCCTGCCTCTGCCTCCGCCGGCCGATGGATTCGTCAGCGGCGCTGGCCGCTCTGGAGGTTGGCGCGCGGCTCGGACGACGACGACGCGCTTAGCGCTGCGGGAAGGCACGCCTCTCCCAGACGCCGCCGCTGGGTGGTCCGTGACGGCGTGCTGGTTGCGCTTGCCAAGCTCTCCGTCATCGAGCTGCACCCTCCCCCATCCCCCCAACCACCTCGCTCAGCAAGAGAGACAGACTGCTGCGATCGACAACGGAACTCGCAAGGAGTCGCTCTGCGCGTCGACTCTGCAGCTGCTGATTTGTGTTCTCCGGCCGCTCCCGTACTGCAGGAACCCCTCCTGGCCGCTCCTAGTACTCCTCGCATCCGCGTCCGTTCGGCATCACCCACTTTCTTTACCACACGCTTAGGCGCGCGTATAGGTCGCGCTTTCGACTCGGTGGAAACTCGACGGGCAGATGCTCAATAAGACCGATAGAAGACGAGAAGAGCCTCTTCCTTCGCTTTTTATTTTCGCTTCTTTATTTTTTCTTTCTGTTTCTCTTGAGCGACATCTAGCGCGACGTGCTGCTGCGGCTCCTACTCCGCCGCTTTTTTCCCACGGGTGCGAGACTGTCTCCTAGGCGTCACGCGAAGAGTGTCGTGCCGGCATTTCCCCTTCTCCCTTACCGCGGGGCCTCTGCTCTGCTACACACGAGCCAGGGCGTCGTCATTTTATGCCGAGGCATTATTTTCTTGCCCGCTTTGTTCCCCGCCAGATATGTGCCTCGTCGTCTCGTACGGGGATGCTACTACCCCTCCCCGTGAGTTGTGACCGGCGGCAAATTTAGCGCCGGCCACAAAAAACGCCCCCGCCGTCGTCTGTCGGTCCTCTACTGCGATGCGGTGGTTCGCCCCGCGCCTGCTCCGCTGCTGAACAGGAAGCGTCGCGGCGCCCCGACCGCAAAGCGGCGACGCAAGTGGACGACGACTGCGGCTGTGCGCGCGGCTCCGTTGCGAAAGGACTCGTCGCCTGCTGACGTCACCGATTCCGACAGGCTCTGACAGCCGCCCTATCGCGGCGTGAACTTGAACTGCGCGGGAGCCATGGGTGGAGCCACGCTGCTGAGGTAAAGTGCGCCTTCTGTTTCTCTTGTCCACTGTTCGCGCGACTATAGTGTCTTACTATTTAATACTGACCTCATCTAAATGTTCATCTTGGTTATTTTCAATTAATTGAATGACTTGTTGATTTGGGTTGGGAATTCACGGGGCGGTTATGTTAGTGATACTTAATGAAAATTTAGTAGTCACGTTAAAGAAACAGAAAAGATAACAGCCCGTATCATAGCCATAAGGTTCTGAGGCGGCCGTATGCTGGTAGGAGAGTTTTTACTCCAACAGAAGCAATCGCCTGGAGAGAACGCACGCTCTTGTAATAAGTACGCGCGTATTGGCTCCCGTTATAGTGCAAAGATGCTCAAGTTCACTTCAGGGCCAATCTCCTGCCATCGTCAATGCTACCTGATCGCAATACCAGCGTGTTACGCCACATGTATCAATGGTCCGAGAGGTGCTCCGTGTCGGCTCTCAGTTTCAGTGACAAAGAGTAGAAAATGTGATGCTCTGTTCACTGCGTGATGCGTTTGATAATAACGCCAGCGTAGGCACGTTCACTGCGCCTTGTGAGCGCCGTGTGCATTAAAGTCATTCCGCAAGTGTCAAGCTTAACCGGATTCGCCGCATCCGCTGAAATATAGAGAACCTTGCATTCTTGCGTTCGCTGCGTTCCGCGTCTCAGTTCTCTTGCACAAGATGCGAGAAGACTCATAAGGTGGCCCACTGAGTATGCACACTTACGAGACAGAAATTTACATGATGAAGAGTATATATTTTTTTCATTTTTCTTTTTTTTTTTTGGCGGTCAGTTCTCTTGCTCGTGGGGAGAAGGGCAATTAGCGCGGGCCATAAATTACGGTTAATAACGGCTATTTACCAGGCCTTAAAGACTGTGCAAAAGGCGTGGGCGAAACCGGTCCAGGGCTATCAAGCGTGTCTCGTCAGTCCCGTTATACAAGATGATTTATGCAGATTACGCGAGAATCGTCGTCTCTTTGCTTTTCTGCGCCCCCCCCCCCCCCCCCCCCCCCCTCGGTGTTTGCATGTGGCCAGCAAGAGGTCGTGAGTGCAAGCATAATGCGCTTCAAGGCAAAAACGCCTAATGACGGCAACAAAATGAACGCCCGTACCGTCCTCAAAACGCAGAAATAAAGAAGTGTTTGCGGCCAAGGCGTTAGAAACATGCTGCGGCAACAGAGATTGTGGAACCGTGCAATCACTCCGAGGTTCAAAAAGTGCCTGGGCTGTTACAAATATAATGAGGCCTAATTATTTTTCTGAAACTAAAACGGGTACAAGTAGCTGAGCAGCATTTCTTCGTCGTAGACGTTGACATCTAAAACGCTGTTTTATGAGCATGGCCTCCTTCACTCAGTGCGTATTTTTACTCACTCGCGATGTACACGAACGCCAAGCTCGCGCCAGTGTAAGTTTATATCAGTGAATGTGAACAAGTATTTCACATTACACGTGGCAGCAAGTTTGCCAGAACGAAAAAAAAAAATGCTTCCACGGAGTCTGTCTTTCATCGCCTCGAAGATATGGAAGTCACAAGCCGCCAATGCGGCCTGTATAATGGGTTCACACTAATTTAGCAGTGTGCTGCCTTATCTTCGAGCTGGTAAGGGGCCTATAGCGTTAAGGCCTAGCATGAAAAAAGTGTCCTTCTCTTGAGACCTGGCTCTGGAAATCGGGGCCTTTACATTTCCTTATTAAAATTGTCTACAGGGAGTCTATATACTCCTTATAGACTGTACTGCCTATTTATAGATATTACTTTTTATCTATTCATAGTCTATAGACTGACTACCGGCAAAAGTCTACTAAAAATGTACGGCCATAAATCTATAGATTGTCTATAGACTGTCTATAGCATTTGTATTGCTTATGGACTGTTCTCTAGGATTTGTCTATAGAGTCTAGAGACTTTATAGACAGAAGTCTATGGAGAGCCTATAGACTGTCTAAAAATATTGTTGTTAGGGTTAGTCGCGGTTGCATATGATTCAGAGTAGAGAACTTCACCATAGTTACAAATAATACAGAGGGACGACGATTTTCTCTTCCTAAAGAAAGTGCGCAATACTGTACCCACGCTGTGAGCTGCGTCTTAAACTTTCCCTGCCCTGGCGAATTCGCATTTGGTAACAGCGTGTTGCACTTTTTAAACTGAGCTTCGAAGTGACCGCATCGCGTTTCGTCCCCGGTGCATGGTGTTGGCATCCAGAGGAGTCATTTTTAGCGTCGCGCTGGTTCAGCCCTCCCGGGAAGAAGACTTCCTTGCCGTGAGCGTCCGTTCCTGTGTGTGCATTCGTGCCACCCAGCATGGCACAGACATCGCCATGTTTTAGCGTTGCCAGCACTCTTTCCAACGTGATGAACACGGGGTGCAGTTCTATGCAGCGTTATTCTCTAGTCGTAATCAGCCGGTTCGTGAGCTTGTCGAGGCGGTTTTTATTTTGCTATATATGCGAAAGACGAGCATTGTTTCCCCAAATGTCAGCATATTTTCTTTCTGCACCTCAGTGATTCAATTACAGATATTTCCGTCATGCACGCGTCATTTCCACTCGCCATCTTTAAAGTATTGCCCTAGTGCTGTGGACTGTAGCGCGGCGCGAATCGAGCCGAGTATTGACGCGAAGGTTGCTTACACTGCGATAGCGCTATCAGTATTTATTAGCCGTCACATTCAGCTACTATAGTAACACCAGAGGTGACGCTTGGATGGTTGCTTATGTAGCTTTTGTATTTACACCTTCACGGTTCAGAAGCCAAACTAATCGGTCGTGTTGCTCATACGTCATCCCATAAAGTGCACGTCATTTTTACTCTGAATTTACTTGAGCTCCATAATACAGGGGAGAAAAAGAACAGCGAGTTTTTACAAGAATTTAAAACAGCCACAGAGTTACCTGGGGGAAAATCTATATCGAGATTGTAAAGTCGCTTCGCAAGCAAGAAGTGAGAGATGCACTTTTTGAGACACCTTCAGGAGGGCGCTGGCCTGTTTGAACTGTGAGCACAGAACTACCGAATAATAATAAACACAGAGCTGTGCGAAGCGAATTCCAGCTTCTTGGTGGTTTGCATTACAGTTTACTCGTCACTTGCTTTTAGCGCATGACTGCTGATTTCTATAGGACCAGTTACTCTAAAATCTGTGACAGAGTTTTAGGTCGATGGTATGTAATGCGCACGTTATGTTCCAGAGAGGTTTTCATCACTTAGTGTGTTAGTTTCTGTATTGCTATTATCGCCTCATGAACTACGACGATATTTGTAGTGACGATGAGCACAAAACATTTTAGGTCTCGGGAAGCCTCGATGGAAATACTGCGAATAATGCTAAATATTGTACGTGTAATTTTTCCACTCCTGTTGTAAGTTTAAGAAAAATTCCTCCGGAATGACATCACTGCGAAAGGTTCTCGTTGCGTTTCCCATCGTCTACAAAGTTTTCAGAAAGTACCGTGAAAAATATGCGCCTTTTGATTGTTCCTAGATGCCGAAAAAGTAACGGAAAAGACAGCAAAACGGAAGAGCATAAGAGTAAAGGGACAGATTGTTTTTACAAGCTGCATTCGTATGGTTTCCTTCATAGCAATTATACCAACGCGAAACGCTTCGATATTTGGCTTATTTGCCGTCTCGTTCTCGAGGAAACATATTATCACCCTTGTAGTGAACTACATAAGGGAAGCCAACAGCCTCCGAAACAAAGAAGCATACGGGGTGAGTTTTTTTTTTTACTTTGTGGTGTTCATCAATGGGAGATAAGTGATTATTTTTTAAAAAGGTAATTCATTATAAAGAAAAAGAAAAACAACCACGTGCCGCCAGTGGGATGTGAACCCACGGCCTCCCAATTTTGAGCCGTCGCCGTAGCTCAGTCGGTAGAGCACCGGACGCGAAATTCGGAGGTTGTGGGTTCGGATCCCGCTGGCGGCATGCGGCTGTTTCTTCTGCTGCTTTATAATGAATTGTCTTTTAAATATTGATCACTTTATTAATCTCCCATTGATGAACACCACAAATTAAAAAAAGAAACATCCCGTATGCTTCTTGGCTTCGGTGGCTGCTGGCTTCCGTCATGTACGTCATAACGAGCCCCCTCTTTTTCATTCCCCTATCTCCCCTTTCGTGAACTGTTGGTTACGAGATACTGATCAACTTTTATTTTTACGCCGTGTGTAACGGCGATTAGATGAAGCCACCCAATTCTTTTTGTAAGTTTTCGCCTTCATCTAAGCGCGGAAATTTATGACAACAAAAATTGAATGCGTCCGCGAAGTTCAAAATTGTTGGGCGCACACATCCTGTAATCTGACGGCAACAGAATCTTCCGCTTCCTACAGCGATACCAAAAGTACAGCGGTACCAGAAGAATGCAAGTTAAACAATTCTTGTTTAGTCAAAGACTAGTGTGCCATGCCTTAACATAACATTGCTTCAATTATACCCAAAGTATCCTATTTTAGGCTCTTGTTTTCTTGCAGTAGCTCGAAAACCGTCAATTTGGAAAAAGTGTGCCAATTTCGGTTCTTAGGGTTTCCTGAAACTCCGAGAAACTTTTCGTTCCGCCAAATCTTTCCCCTCAAATTTTCTGAAAAAGGAAAAATTCTCCGAATGGGACATGTCTGGTCGTAGAACGCGTCTGCAGATGATTGCCTAAGTTGTTCATTGACAAGCGGTAAATAAGCAAAGGCCATTTCACAGTTGAGGGCTGAGCTACTTTGGACCTCTGACTGACTAGTTGATTTAGACCCACCGTAACGTGCACCTTTGTTCATTTTTCTCGTAACCGTGCGTATGTTTTTCTGAGATCAGACAGCTTCAGTTGACGTCTTGTTTTCGGCCGTTTTCATGCACTGCCAAGGAGACAAGGTCCATCGTGACTTGCGAAGTTGATTTTCACCCCCCCCCCCCCCCCCCCCCCCCCCCTCCATCCAGACTAATAGTGGAGTACCACAAGGCTGAGTTCTAGCCCCTTTTCTATTTAATATAGCTTTCATACCACTGACGCGAAAATTACCGGAATTACCACATGAACAGTTCATGATTTACGCAGACGATGTCACGATATAGTCAACTCGTTAACACTCGGAGATGCAGAATATTCAATTATAAGAAGCCTTGAATATGTTGCAACAGTATGTCCGTGATGCAGGATTAGAAACGCCTCCACAGAAGTCTACCTACGTTCACGTGGCTGAAAAAAAAAACGGAATAAAGCAATTGGCAACTGAAAGTGTCACGCTCAAAATTGGAAACCAGACATCACAGGAAATGGAGGAGCTGGGATTCCTTGGCCTTGGCATTCATAAGTATGGCCAGGGAACACAACGGCTCCAGAGGACAAAGAAGGCATCAGCGGCTACGTTACACTTATTCAAACACATATCATCTAGGCGAGAAGGAGTCTGGAGTGAGATGGTCGACATCTTATACGTTCAGTACATCAACCCTGGTTACTATACCAGGCTCAGTTTCGTCAGTTGACGAGACAACAGTAGGCGGCGCTGAAAACGATCAATAGGAACGCAACGCGAATCATAATGCTGCTGCTAAAGCTAGCATCCATCCAGATTATCCCGATGAGTCTGAACTTGCTTAGGTTTCTCGATGGAAATAGTCTCCACGACCTTATACAGTATATTGACTGCCCCATCTTACGTCACACCCTTGCAGCTTATCACGTTCTGTTTACAACTGGAACCAAAATTCCCTATCTCGGGATTTGAATAGCAGCATGAACTCTCCGTCAGTTTAGAAAAGGTGAAACGATTTAAGTTTTTAAAATTCTCTGAAACTCCTTACAAATTCCCTTTAAGCGAAATTTTGCCCCGTAGCGCGATATGTTTGTATGTTCAAAGTTGCTGCTTCCCACGTGGGAAGCAGCAACTAGAAGCGCTCGTCCCGAATTCCTGGTAATAGTCAATAGGTAACCTAATAACAGGTTCCCGCTTGCACACGCATGCCTAAGAAGAGATCCGTGACAAGCCTCGTGCACTTGTCGGGCCTGGCCGAACCCGTAATCCTCTCAGCTTCCGCGACCCGTCGGAGCCGCTCGCGCTCTGCACGCACGCATACGCGACAGGGCTTCCTTGCAGGGCCGTGCAGCGGCGAGGCCGATAATGAGGCGCTTCCTCTCGGTTTCGTCCCGGCGTCGTTGTCTTCGTCGTCTAGCGACACAGGGCCACGCGTGCTCACGCTTCCGTACGGCGAGTCTCGCCTAACCCTCGCGCAGCGTGGCTGTCACTCAATTAGCTCGCGCATTCATCAGCGCGTGCGCGCTCGCGCTCTCGCCCGGCGGGGCTTGGCTGGCGCAGGTCGCGCGGCTCGTCGATTGTCGGGCCACCGAGAGGCCCTATCTGTCATCGCCGCCGGCCCCGGGCGCGCAGATTTACGGTCGACCACACGTGGAGATCCACGCTAGTCGAGCGTGCACTCCTTTTTTCCCCTCCGCATATATACTTTCTTTTCCCTTCGTCTCTCCTGCTTTCTTTCCCTTTCGTTCTCGTTCGTTCCCCGGCTTATTTCCATATACTCCGTCTCTCTTTACGCCGCCGTTCGTTCATTCCCAGATCTCTTCCCGGAATGTAAAAAGAAGAAAAAAAGAAGAGCTGCGCGTGCACGTTTTCTGCACGCGCGGAAGCTCGCTGTCGGCTTTTACGGCCGCGCCCCCGCGGCCGTGGAAGCAGCCGCCGCCGGGATCCCTCTTTGGCCGTTCTTCGGGAGCAAGAAACAACACTTGCGGCGACGCGGGGCGCCTCAATCTCTCGGAATAAATGGCCGCTGTTTTCACGCCGGATGAGAAAACAGGTGGTAGGTGGTGTGGTGCGGCCTAAATAATCCGCTCTCGTTCGTGAAGCTGAGCTTCGTGAGATAATTTCTCTCAGGGTGCGACTGGGTTCTAATCCCACGGCCCGCTGAGCGTGACGGTCTCTGGGCGACGCTTTTCTCCTCTTCTCGTTTTAGAGGTGAGAGGAGGAGGAGGAAAGACCTTTTATTACCCAACAAATGCATTCTTCCACCCGAAGGTGACGCCGTGGAACAAATCATCGAGGTGGGTTTTCGTTTTTTCCTGCCCTGCTGAAAAAAACAAAAAAAAACAGTTAATCCGAATACTTCAGGTGTGTTGCGTGGTGTGTAAGAATTAATTCAAACGTGGCACAACAACAAAAGTAACAAAGTGTATACTGCGTGTGTTCAGAAAATAACAACGAAGCATTGCCTACCTTGAAATCCTGCCGTTGGCCTGAATTCGTACGGTACGAATAACTGGATGTCACAGTGTGAGACGCACGGCGAATGGCGGAAACATTGCTGTAATTCAGGCAGTTTGACGCAGGCTGTTTGGGCAAAGGAAAAAATACATGCCTCAAAGCAACCTTTTGTCGCATACATGCATACACCACCGCGTGGCTCAGTGCGTTCTGCACATGAGCACAAAGTCGAGGGCTCGAACCCGGCCAAGATGGTCGCGTTTCTGTGGAGGCGCGTTCGAAAAAACGCCCGGGTATTCAGATATACGCATCTGAGTGTTACAAAAACCCCAGTGACTGAAATTAATCCGCAGTCTCCCCTGTGGCAATAATTTATTAAAAGTTGAATCTCACGTGCTGCTGCTTATCCAGTAGTGCGATCAACCTATTCAGTCTATCCCTGCCCTGCGTGTTCCCACACAGTGCATATGTCATTCAATGATCACAAAAACTATCCAGTTAGGCTAATCGAATGAGTAAGATAAATTGTTTTTGCATAAATTGTTACAGCAGTTTAAAGAGTAAAGTGCAAGACAGTCTCTAAGTGATACTATTTTTTCTTGTTCATGATCTCGAATTCCCGAGTGCGCTTCGCGAATCCACTCAGGCGCCAACAAACTATTTATTTATTTATTTATTTATTTATTTATTTATTTATTTATTTATTTATTTATTTATTTATTTATTTATTTATTTATTTATTTATTTATCTCATAGGCTTATTGAACCATAGTATTACGACTCGGAAGGGAGTGGACAAACACTGCTAAAGAACAAAAGAAAACTGAACGACGGAGTGTATGTTTTCGTTCACCAGTATTTATAAGATCAAAAAGTTAACAAGTGGTAAAAGGTTATCCTTCGCTGGAGGAAGCGTAACAGCAAACTCTACGTCTATACTGCTTGCTATAGATCATTCGCGTATGCGTACTCGTGCAGATATTTGCTTTGGAACACGTCCCGAGAGATCGATGCCTCGTTGACAAGTGTATACGTGTGTCCGGTATACGCGGATGTACTCGCTGGAGGAGGCGGATGACGGGGGGTGGCGGGCTAGGCCGCACGCCCGTACGTCACGTCCGACGTGAAGAACGACGGCTACCTCCACCGCAGGGCTCGCGTGCCGGCTCGGAAGGAGAGCTGCCATTGAGCACCGACGGCGCACAGCCGAAGGCTGCGGTCACGCGGCGGCGGCGCGCCTGTCGTTCTGTAATTGCCTCACGACGCCCACGTAAAGAGCGTGACGGGATTGGCCCGCTATTGCAGCCCGAGACAAGGCGGCCCCCAGGATTGAGACGGCGCGGGTAGCGCTCGGCTACTATGCTGAAGCCCAGACGCCTTGGGCTCTGAACTGCTGCTGCACCGAGCGACTGCCGTCTTCATTTTCGGTATCACTTGGCGCGCGCGTGAAGAAAGGCCTTCGGCCGTTTAATTCGGCGCCTCAATATCGCGTAAAAGACAGCTGGAGGCGCCTTGTGCGCGCACGCGCCAATATCCGTGTGTGGTGTAGCTGAACGCTTTGATCTTGGACAGAAACGCCGGCGTCAGCAGATTCGTGCGCTGACAGAACTGCCAAAGCATTCAGGAGACGCATTAGTCTCGGTTTGCGAAGCCAGCTTTCTTTCCACTGCCCGCGCGATGCGGACGCAGGTTGTGCCTGCGCGTCGAAAGGAACTTCCGAGAGATGGCGCCATCTGTGTCATTCACAGCGAAATAATGCTTTCTGATGAGAAGAACGCTTGAGTTTGCTTTGGCTTCTAGATCCTGGAGGTGAGAGGAATCGCTTTGCATGCATACGCGTCAGCAGCACAACTTTCAGAGTACACACTCGACGTGCATGCCGACGAAACTGCCAGCAGGAAACGCGCAATCGTGCATACGGCGAAAGTGAGCAGACTAAATTTCCTGCATTATTGCTAACATCGTGTCTGTGATGTTGCGAGAAAGCGCAGCGGCAGCTAGTGTTGTTGTCATCTAGCCAGCGTCAATCAACAGCAGCCAAGCTGCAAGGGAAGGTACGGAACGATGAAAATAACGTACTTTCGACTAAGACGTCATAGACTATCGCTTTCGCCGCCGTTCATCATCCCGGCTTCGTGTAAATTAATCTGCCCCCGTAGCTTTGAGATGATCGCCCCTGCCTTGCTCGACCAGTTCATGAACGTAGTCGTGCCCCTCGAGGCTGTGTTCCGCGTGACTGGGTAAACCTGCCAGTGTTCCGCGATAAATCTAAAAAATAATATCCGCAACTCTCGCAAATGGCACCGGAGTAATTGACGTCTCCACCTGTTTTAGACTCCAGCCTCGCGGTTTCTCCGTCGCGTAAGTGTAAACGCACGTCCCCCAGAACTCGTTAACGCGAACAGCTGTTCAGCGGAACAGCCATTCAGCAAACTCAGAATAGAGGAAGCTGTGATAAAAAAGGGGGCACACGTTACAGATGCATCCCAAGAAATGACGAGGAATTGGCGTCTATGTCTGTAGCAGAGTGACGGTGAATGCGTCGCTCTCCAATCTTTACACGCAACCAGCGTATACAGCCCAAGCCATCCCTTCAACTTGATTGAAGCCACCCCCATCCCCACTCCTCCTATCCTCCACCTCCCTCCCCACACCTCAGGAAAGAAAGAAAAGAAAGTGATTTTTTTTTTGTGTGTGTGTGTGTGTGTGTGTGTGTGTGTGTGTGTGTGTGTGTGTGTGTGTGTGTGTGTAACGCCATTTCTTCATCCTCGTGCTCTAAACACAGCCCGAAGCGTTCAAAAACAACCACTCAAAAGTAGATTTTCTGCAACAAAAAACCCTTTTCCTACGTCTTTCTTCTCTCCCACCCATAGCGTCTGGATTTTGAATCTTGAAGAATGTTGCCTGACTAATATGATTTGGTAGTTAACAATGGTTATGTAGCCAATTCTTGTTCCTGGCGATATCTGTGCTTGCCCCCTATAGGCGACGCAACACAATGTTGAGTTATTGGATAGAAAATTTTTCCAGTGAATCTAAACTTCGGTGAAGCAGGATTATATTTTCTTCCCAAATGAAACAACACACAACACAGATCAGGCCTAAACGTTATATCGTACTTAAAGGATATTTCAAATGGTCTGCGCCAAAATATCCGTCTGTAAACCCCTAGAGCCTTCTCTCGTCGATGGCGTCATTCGCCGCGGTGGCTCAGTGGCTAGAGCGCTCAGCTATATATATATATATATATATATATATATATATATATATATATATATATATATACACACACACACTGAGCCGGAATATCGAGGTTCGATCCTGGCCGCAGCGGGCAGCATTTCGATAGAGGTGACATGCCAAAAGGCGCCCATGCGCTGTGCGGTGTCAGTGCACGTTAAAGAACCCCAGGTGGTCGAAATTATTCCGGGGCCCTCCACTACGGCACCTCTTTCTCTTTCATCTTTCACTTCCACCTTACTCTCTTCCCTTATGGCTCAGTTGAGGCGTCCGCCTGAAGTGAGACGGTCACTGCGCCATTTCCTTTTCTCAAAAGCCACAAACTAATTGAAGGTTACCTTCATGTGTCCCTCTTGAACATTGCCGTGAGGTATAGGATAAAGGGGGCCTCTTTTTCCTAGTCATCTACTCGAGTTAACATACTAACGCACGCCAGTAGACGTACACCGCTTAGGAAGCTACTTCACTGTCACAAGTGTCTTTTACTCGTCTTGCAGCGCACTGAAGGCTGAAGGAAGCAGCAGGGAAGAACTGCACTTGACTCCCATCCAAGGAAATGCATGCAGAGTCGACAAAGCGACAGTGTAGCAAAAATAGAGGGGAGAGTTGTGGGAAGGGGACAGCCCGACGGTGCCGGCAGACTGCGCTCACTCGAGCGTGAACAGGTGTGACACGACGCGTGGCTTAACGACGTGAGAGGCAAAGTTATGGGCGGCTCCGAACGGGGAGCTGTCGAAGCTGCCAAAGCTAACGGAAAGTCTCCCTTCGTTGAAGCACGTTGGCTTACAGGAGGTAGGGACGGCCTTCCTTTGTTCGCGCTTTTCTTAACCACCGCCGCCCCTTCTTTTTCTTTTTTTCTTCCTGACTTGCTTTGTGTGAGTCACTAAAACCGGCGCCGGCAGCCGGCAACAGGCGGAGACAGCAATCTATATTCAGTTCTTAAATCAAACTGCTGCTTACGCTCCTGATGTGGCAAATAAATAGCGAACTGAATTGAATCGAGTCATGGCGCCGTATTCAGGCTATTTAATTAGATCGAGGGCATAGCTGAGCTTGAATGTTGGTCACAACTGTACTAAATTCGCCACGCAAATAGGTTGGATTGTGGGTTACACTCTCCCGCTCTAAACTTTCTGGGCAGAATTTGAATCAGCGAAAACAAACAAAACATATATGCCACAAGAAATTATAACCGAGGACTTGGGTCTTGGCGCTATATTTGCATAAAAAAAAAACAAAACATAACTCGAGTTGTGGCCTTTGCGTGAAACGGAAATCCCCGAGCATTATTCGTAGCCCCGGTTGAAAAGCGCGGATGATAAATTTATAGAGAAGCCCTTTCATTAATCAAAAGAAGATTAACTGACCTGAAGGTATTTAATTTCACTCGGCTGTGGTAATGGCAATACATTCTAACTGAAAAAAAAAATTTTACTATCGTCCCATTGCCCATTTCACTGGGTACGGCAACGCCCAAGTGCTAAGCTTAGTTCTAATGCATGGTCATGAGTGGGCGCACTATATTTAGAACGTGTGAAAAGAGCCTATGCACGTTCTTCCATTTTCCCTTAAGGCATTCCTTCCTTATTCCCTCTGCAACCCGATTTAGAGAATTTCGGCGCCGTGCAATCATGTTATTTTTTGGAGCAATATTTATTCGTTCGTACATCGCTGGCGCTCTCGAGTTGAAAGAAAATGCCGAAAGGATTTTTAGATGCCTTTATGAGCAATGGGCTGCAAGGCTAGCGGTAACGTTCCGGGTAATTTAATTGGTTTTTCTTTAATTTATCACTGGTAATCAGTTACTTTTTTTCCAAAAGCAAGTTGTAGCCGACAGCACAGCTTTGAGAATCTGAACTGACGGCAAGCACCGTTGCTAGCGAGGGTGTTTTCTTCGTGACAGAGCGAAAACAGACCGGCTGCGGTGAAGCACCGCGCGAGATGTCCGTACCACAACCGGGTCACCGCCCTCTTCAGCGGCAGTTCTCGTCCCTAGAAATATCATGTGACCGCTCTGTAGGGACACCCCTTTTTACCTCCCACTGCAGTCAACTCGAAGGCTTCCACACAAGGCATGGAGCAACAACTAAGGGCGACGCTGATACAACAGGTGGTACAACTGATACGCTGATACAACTCAAGACAAAAGCGGCTTTTTCCGTTCAAAGGACCCCCTTACAGTCAATAATGTCGGCCGATTGTCATGAGCCTGCTAGCGTGAAATACAGGGAACGGTAGGACAACGAAGGGAGGGGTCTGTCTCAGAGCATGGAGGGGGGGCTATCCCTTTTATCTTCCATGCCTGCATTGTCACACTAGCAGGCTCATGCGGATCGGTCGACGCCATTGGCTGGAATGGGGTCCTTCAACGGGGGAAAGCCGCTTCGTTCTTTAGTTGTATTAGACTATAGCATCGAAACATTGCGCAGTTACGAGATAGTGCTCAAGGTGTTCATATGTTATAAATACAACCTGTCCCTCCAGCGCATACATTGACAGAGTGTACGGTGTAGCTGCTGATCTCTTCATGAGGAAATGCGGGGAAATTAGCGACACTTTCGAAACATAACAAGCTCATCTCGAAAATTAACGCGCAAGAAAATGTCAAGCAAGCCGCGGTAGTTTAATGCAGTCTGAGTAAATGTGTGTTATGGCAATAAAAGTTTGAAGGAAAAAACACAATAGTAATCGATTACTTTTCTGTAATTGCTCAGTTACTCTTCTGCGGCTGTAGCTAACCATTGTAAATTATATTTCAGATGGAATTGTTGTAATTGTAATCGGGTACTTACTTTCTGTAACGTGTACAAGACTGGTTCTAACCCGGCCGCGACGGCCGCGTCTCGGTAGGGGCGAAACACAAAGGCACCCATGCGTGTGCTGTGCGATGCTGCAGAGTAAGTTAAATATCCCCACGTGGTCGAAAGTATCGCGAGGCCCTCCACTACGGACTTTTTGTTTCTTCTTTCACTCCCATCTTCATCTCTTCCCTCACGGTGCGGTTGAGGTGTCCGTCACGACGTGAGATTATTACTGCGCCATTTCCTTTCCTGAAAGCCAATTTTCCTGGTCTTGATCCTGAATAATTGTATTATTATTTTTTTTTGAAAAACCAGCTTTTCCCAGATTTAGACATTGAGAAATAGGGCGTGATTTTTGCCCTCCATACTCTGCAAGAAATAAAACCGGAAAACGAAGGGCCCCAGGTGTTTAGTGCATTTAAGCACAGGTACCCGCCTTAAATACCCCTCTTTTCCGTAATGAAGACCGTAATGAAGTATCTCCTTGCATGGAGTATCTCCTTGCATGAAGTAATGAAGTATCTCCTTGATGAAGCATCTCCTTGCCGACGCGGTGTACCCGCAGACGAATCGAGGTGCATTACACCCGCCTTTCATGTCTGGGGACGCTGACCGCGTTATCGGGCAGGCAGCGGTGAAACCGCTCTCCAGTGCGACGAGTACGGGGCGCAGTGGGGAGGGTTCCTAAAAGCGTCGATGGTTCGGTACTCCTGGGAGGCTCGTTAAGGTGGCAGCCAAGTGGCCCGCCTGATGGATGGATGGATGGACAGGAGCAAAAACACTCTGCCGTCGTGTTGGCAACACAGGCGGCGGGCGCAGTGCAGTGAACACGGTGCTTGCCCCCCCCCCACCCCCTTGTTTTCTTCGGAGGTCGAGAGTCGCGTGGTTCACCGCGTAGTGATGCATGTATCCGCACGTACGCACGCACATGCACAGCCTTGCGGAAGTTTCCCGGAGGGGGGGGGGGGGGGGGGGGGAGATCGTGGTTCCCGAAATAAAACGGGCGCCGATCCCGCTGAGGATCGAGGAACGCCGCGCGGAACAGCAGGTGCCTGACCTTGTTTTCGTAGCCGAAGGAGTGCCGTGTAGCAACTATAGCGAACAAACTATTGAACCGTTAAGAACCCAGCCTGCGCAAGGGTTGCTGCGCTTGTTGCATAACGCAGGTGGCGTGCCTGCTGTGGTAGAGCCAACGAAGTGGCTGACTTGACTTTCTTATTGCTCTGTCGACATGGGTCTCGAGTCGGGAGAGTTTCGAGCGCAGCAGGATACGCGCTTTTTTTTTTTCGTTCTTTCAGTTCAGACATACGCTAAGCACAAGGTTATAGTTGCCACGTACCATTTTTTTTTTAAGAATTCAATTTTAAACAAACCACATTAACTCTGCAAATTTAGGTATCTTCACAAAGACAAGCACTGCGTCACTTGCGTCACACTGCCCTTCCGCTGTGTTATGCCGAAGTCGTCAATCGTGTTGTGTCGCAGACGTGTACATTTCAAGGCAGGGGAATTATGAGATGTTTGGTGCAGTCTGCAATCTGTAAATCGTATTAGGCTGAAGAAAAAAGCCTGCGTGCTTTGACGCACTTCCTGGAGTGTCTTTTCTGCACGAAGACAATCGAAACGGGTCGAGCCCACATAGTAACTGGGTTTCGTGGAGATTTCAGGCACTTTGATTCTATGTTTGTATTTGGGAACTGCATTGCCGCGCTTCGGACAGCTATGAAGCACGTCTTTGCGGGTGGGGCCGAGACTTGAGGGAAAGGATCCTCGCGAACGTGTTCCGTCCGTCTCGAGACAGTCATGTTCTCAAGAGCGGGGTAGAATCCACGAACGGGTTAGACAACAGGACTGCCCTGCTGGCTAACCTCTCCGCGTTTTCCTTCCCTGATTTCTCACGCGGTCTGCTGTGGTGCGGACCTTGCAAGGTTTTTTTTTTATCATTTAGTCCTGTACTGACACATTGTTAATATAGATGAAAATGAATGGGTGAATGAACCATCGTTGGTTTCCGTACTGGCCCGTTCATTTGTTCCTTATGCGCATGGCCCGCTAATCAGCGTTGACTTGAGCCAAACAGCACTTTCCAGCACGGTGTTGGTGGTGGGTTGCAAGGTAGACCTAGAGTAGAAGAGATGGCACTCGCATATTTCTTGAACTATTTCTTTCTGCTCTTCAGCCCGCACTCTCCGTTAAACTCACCTCTGAGCAACGATTACTTCGGGTGTGTGATAAAGCTTGGTTTATTGGATTATCGGGGTTTAACGTCCCAAAGCAACTAAGGCTAATAGGGACGCCGTAGTGGAGGGCTCCGGAAATTTCGACCACCTGGGGTTCTTTAACGTGCACTGACTTCGCACAGTACATGCCGTGCGTCAGTATAGAGCACAGTATAGTGCTTAAAAAAACGGCCGAATCCATCGGTGGCTTAGAATAGCTATAGGACTCATTTCGATCTTGCGTTCGGGCACATCGACCGCGCATCCAGATTTCTGCGATAGCGAAACGCGATGCTACTTTTCCTCATGCATGTGAGACGGCAAGTGTTCGATTTCAATCTACACGTTGCGAAGCACCACGCCCTTGTGGCCCCCTTTCGCGCGGCACGGGTAAGGCAGCCCGCTGTAAATTTCGATGCCTTTCTCTCGTTTTTTTTTTTTTTTAAGCAGCCGCACTTTGCCGCAAAAAATTCAGAAGTCGCCATGTACTTCAAGCTGGCTGAACGTTACAAAAACGTCGTCATCAGTAGTGCATCAGCGGCAGGCATTTCACGCGGATGCAGAAAGGAGACCTGTCTCGCATCTCTTCAACATTCTCCTACCTTGAACGTCGGTTTTCTCATAGCTCTGCCTATTTGACTGCCCTTCTGCTCTTCTGTATTTGTCTCTCTTTAACAATTCCGTTATCCCTTTTGCCAACCTGTAAAATCTGGACTTCTGTCCATGACTTCTGAGTATTTATTACGAACGTATTTTCAGTTTAAGTGGCACCATTAATAAAAGAATTTATTGATTTTTAACAAAGAAACCCTCTCCAGGCCAAGTTTCTAGTACGAGACACCAATGGCAGCAGCCATGCACCCTGTCCCCGCTCTACCTACCATTGCTATTTTGCGAGGGCACAACTAATCTTTGGCAGCTTAATCTTGGGGCCGTTCATCCGATGCCTCGCAGCCAGCTCATGAATGCATAAAACAATAATCTGCGTAGAATTCGTCTTAATTTTAATTTATAAAATATTCCGCGCAACTCAAAACAGGGGACGAAGAATAAGAACTTGACTGTGCACGTGATGGTCCCGCCAGGCCCTTTTTTCATGTTGATCGTCAGCGATATGGATGAATCTTCATTCTTAGTGGCGGTCCTGTTACAGGGACAGCTGAAAAATAAACGGCCGCATATACCGTCTCCGCCTTGTGTCTCTGGCACGTGCTGTTCGCTGTCCTTCAGAATTTCCTCTCCTTCGCTTCCTTTTCGACGTGGAGGGACGTGTGGGGGAGCTGTACGCACCCGGCTATAGAGCGGCCCATCATCTATAGATAGGGACCACGTCCGTCCGACGCACTTGCGAGCCCCAAGGGTGCGCGGGCTCATTAAAGACCTCCGCTCGAACGCACAACAAAAACGCTCGCGAAGGTTCTCAAAATAAACGGCTTCTTTCACGCTGCCCGTAAACAAGCAGCCACTGCCGCCCGCGGTTTCGCCCTGCGTAGCGCGCGGGCCCGCGCCGTCCTGTGAGGCCAGCGGCGGGCTCACAGGCCGCCGGTGGGCGACGGCGCGCGGGGAAGCTACTTTGCAGCGGCGCGGATGACGACACCCGCAGTCTGAGCCTGAATCGACACTTCCTCTGAAGGACGCCTGCGGCACTGCTCGTCAAATTGCGCCCGCAGAGGCCTGTGTAAGATGCAGGAGGATGGTTTACACCAGCACAAGTGGTATGGACTATGGTGTCGCGATGGCGTTCGGGGCCGGGGTTTAAGGTAATTAAACCTGCTGTTCGATCAGGAGACGACAGTTTGGGTCATAGAGATTACATCGACCTCTGGCGTGGATGTCAAGCTTCTATCCTACCTTAAATAAGACTTCGATGCCTGTGAAGGGTACGGCTCACGGGGTACGATAGGCTGCCTTCGTCAATGGGTATTGGGGCTTCGCAACATTGACTGCCTGCTCCGAAAGGGTGTATGTGTCTGTACTCGGAAGGGCTACGATGGGCATCGGTACAATCCAGGTTGGACCTGCCCCAATACTTGCACCTCCCCCTGCCCCTTCCTTCCCTGGCTTCCTCTCTCCCGCCATCCCTTCCTTCACAGTGCGTCAGGTGGTAACTCAGGGTGAGAGACAGTTACCACGCCTTTCCTTTTTTTTATACCCTCACCTAGTCTGTCCTACAGTTACTGCTGGTGTCCTCTATTCCGTCCTTCATTCCTTCCTCCGACGGCGTGGTTGAGTTGTCCACCGAGTAATGAAGCAGTTACTGCGTGTATCTTTTCCTGAAAACCAGCTGTAAGACCAGCTGGTGTCCCTGTGAGGCAAGCCCTCTTCCAACTTAGCGGCTGACACATAAGCTGCAGAATAAAGTGTATTCTGTCTCTCACTTTTGTAATTAGTATCTTATTTTCATCTTGCGCGAGTGTTTATTTTGTGCAAATCGTGTCATTCGATTTTTCCATTTGGTTTTAAGTCTTTCCTTCGCTGTATGTTTGGTCTGCTGATTTTGTTTTTCTTTCAATGCTTTTTTGTACCCTCTCCTACTCATTTTGTCTCTGCCTTATCGTTACTTCCTTGTTTAACCAATCATTAAGTGTCCCATTAGATTAATTACCTATATACTTGGTGACCGTCGTCAGCGTATAATCATAAATGCAAATGTTGTTTAATGATAAATATCTTTCGATCACTCGTAGCAGGGTGCGGAGGAGCCTGTGACCAAACTATCCTTCCAAAGTGCGGCTGCAGTACACATTCTTTTCGCTGTTCGAAAGGCACGCAGGCCCCTCCCCCTGTTTCGTCAGCTTCCTTTCACCGTTTCTTTCTCTCCGCACGGCCTGAAAGCACGCGAAGGAAGTTGCCGTCAAGTTTCTCAGCCGAAAAGCGGGTCGCTGTGAAAAATTGTGCACCCGTGGCGGCGGTTGAATGCTAGAGCGCGTACTTTGCGAAGCCATTTTGTGGGCCAAGGATCGTGGCAGCGTGGTCGTCGCCCGTTGTGAGCAGTGCCGAGGCCACGAGGTGGGATCGAACATTTCCCCGCTTGCCCTGAAAACCGAAACAATCGCATTATTCGCTCGCATCCCGCCGCGTGGAAATCGCGCTTATAATTTGTTCTCAGAGCCAGAAAAAAAAAAATGTTCCAAAATGTTGACATAGCAAAGTGCGCTTCGGTTAAACAGACAAGCTTAGGGGCGTCTAGCCGGTGATATACACGTAGGACTTGTGCGGCAGAAGCTGGATTGCTTTTGAAACGAAGTACTCAAACAATAAATCAGGATTCGATACGTTGCACCTTACGTTTTTTTTTTCTGTTATTTTTCTATAATTTGTGGCAGCAAAGATGTCCAAACGAAGTTCATAATCTTGAATAAAAATACAGCACACTGAATCTGACTGAGTGCACGGGCCGTTTGCACGGCTGTGCGAAGGTTTCCTTGCAGAGAGAGAATACTGTCTTCAAGACATTTTTTATTATTGGGTTTCTGCACAGTGTGAGTTCTGTGCTGGTCTGATTAAATACCATTGACCTGCTCAAAAGTGATGACAGTCTTGATTACTAGAAAACTGGGCAACAAGCAAAAGGCGAAGCCCTCGCTAAGGCGTCAAGCAGTTCAAGGCTGTGATTTCACCGGCAGTTTTCTTTCTACATTACTGGCATGACTTCATCCGCAAATCTGCTTCAATTGTAGCCGTCGCTAATGTATTTCGATAGCTATAATATATGACAGTATCTGAGTCCAATGATGACGCCACGCACATGTGTAGCATTTAGGGTAGCATGAAGTCTTTGTTGGCTATAGTTACCCGTGCTAACGTGAAAGCCATATGTGGGCAATGCCGATGAAGGTAATGAAGACGGGACGGGGCGGTAAGCACGGGTTAGGAATTTAGTAGTTTAACTAGTACGCGACAGGCTTGAAAGAGCTTCATGCACAGAGCCAAAGTTGATTTTGGGCGCGTCGACAGGGTTTCTTTGCTCGCAGTAGTCGTCCACAGTTAAGATGCATAACACTGCTACATTACGTAACTGAAAACTTTTTCTTTTTCAAACGAACGCTATTGTTTTTACAACAAACTGCAATATAATGCAAACACTTCTAGAGATTTCTAATTTTGTAATAGGGACGAATCTAGAAAAGTAATATTTTGCTACGCATGAAGTGGCACTATTGAAAATTCACTTCCCAAATACATATTCACGTCGGAGTCGGCTGCATCAGGGTTCATAATGCGCAGAGGGCGTCGCATCAAAGGGCCGACAGTGGGACCGCGTGCGTGAATGAACTCGTGCTCTCGTCAAGGAATAGGGCGGCCAGTTTACTAATGCGTTTTTCCTGTCACGAACATTCCGACACAAAAATGCTCTTGGCCCTAATTTCACGCCTGGCGCGACTCGCAGGTGGTGCCTTCTGCTTGGCATCTGCTGGAGGGCTTCGACGCTGTCCTCCGAGATTGGGCAACCGCCGCCGGTGAGCTACCTTTTATTTGCATACGCCTCCTACGAGTCCAAACCGTGGCATGCGTGGCACCTTTCGGGGCCTATAGGACACGTGACCTGAAAAGTTACGCGCATAGAATGCCTCGGTTTCAATATGCATGTCTCTCTTCCGTGCTTGTTTATTCCGAAGCTGTGTGCGTGGGCCAGAAGGATGAAACAAAGGCGCACATGCACGCGGAAGGCGTCCTGTGGGTTCCTCTCCGCTGCCCCATTCCGATTGGGAGCAGGGGCGGTTGCTGTGATCTTTATGTGATCCGCCTTAGAGCTTTCCATGTGCGTGTACCTGCTTTTGTTGTGGTTAACTGTGTTGCCCCTACCATGGCCACCAGACATTGCGCTAGTAATTTCCCAACTTCATCAACACCATAGTAAAAAAAAAAGCTTTCCTTTGAGCTCTCCTCGGTTTCAGTGACTGTTAGCTTTCTTAGGATACATATCATAACGAGCTTCTCATTCCCCTACCCTTGTTTGTACCAGCTTAGCCTACATTGCAAGGCAGTGTTCTTTTTTTTTCTCATTGGAGTGTGCTTTTTACAAGTAAGCTCGAAAGAAAAAGTTCGAAATGAAAAAGTTCCTGTCTAACTCAGTCCGTGCCTTCATACGCATTTAGTGCACGTTGTAGGAAATAAAAATTCTCGAAGAACAGCAAAATTTAAGTTTTCAGGGTATCGCACACAATTCGAACATATTTTCGGAGTGCTCTTACCCATGTGCTAATTTTTGTGCATGAGCTTCAGAAGCGTCTTCGTCGTCTTACATGCGCTGCACGCATGATTGAACTTCAATTCCTGCGATCACTCGGATCGCAGGAATTGTATTGTATCTGGATTTCCAAATGCATTCTCTAAGTACGTTCCTAATGAAGCAGCGATAGTGAAGGTGGACTCTTTTTTTTTAGCCACTGGTATTTCGTTATCGACAATTCGGGGGATCAGTAGCATTCCAGCCTTTGAGCATTTTATTATGAATCGTTACACCCCTTCCTAATAACTTTAGGTGAAAAAAAAAGGGGGGGGGGGGGGGGCACTGGATGAACAACCTTTATTGCGTTGCGCTCCCATTTGCACCCAATGAGTCTGAGGAATATGGCCAGACGGCACAGTGTAACACGATACACTATAGATTGTGGGGTTAAAATCGGGGGAGATAAACACGTATTCCCCGTTTAAGCACGGCTGACTCAGTTCAAAACCGCGCTGACCCCACCCCGTGGTCGCGTACGCTACTGAGCGCACGCCGACCACGGCGGGCCTTGCTCTGCGGGAACAAAGGAACGACACACTGGCTGACACAAACAAGGCATTTATTGCTATAACAACAATAACGCCAGCTAGCAACAAAATACACTGAGGAATCTAGGATGTCCGACTCACCAGCACGGCTACGAGCGAACGTCCGCCCACGGTAGGGCAAAGGGATAAACTCCGAGGCCCGACGGAACGAGCTGAGGGGAAGAAGTTTCCACACGAGGACGCCCGCGGCCAAGAGCGGAGCTTTGCGCGTGGACGTCCACACGCTATCCTGTCCCGGGGAGAAGAGAGCTAGCCTTCCCCCGCGCGCGAGCGGTCAAACACGCCATCCGTGGCGCTGCTGTCGCTACGACGCGAGCGCCCTCCCCTGTTAGCTAGAGTAACCAAACTAAAGGGAGTGCTTTTCGGGGGCAGCTAACAGTGGGGTGCAGTGCGGGAAAGTGAACGCAGGGGACGAAGGCGTCCCCACATCCCCCCAACCTTAAATAGACCCACGCGCCTGCAAGTTACATGCTATGGAGGAGTCTCCTGGTCTTCATGCACTTGAGGCAGGTCGTGCAGCGGAGGTCACGCCGACAGGGTGCACGCAGTCTTCCGCGGTATTCCGAAGGCGGCGTGAAGGTCTCCGCTGGGACGACTCGCATGGCCCGCGGGCTAAGTGCCCGCAGGCCCGCGAAGAGGAGGGCCGGTTGACCACTGCAGGCCAAGATTCCGCAGTAGTCGCCAGGGCAACAGCAGCCAGACGTGGCTGCTGTCTGGTCTCGCCACGGCTGCCCCGGATGGATGCGGCGAACAGGATACAGGCCGCTCCGTCGCAGCAGGCGGCAGCGAGACGATGTGCACAGGACAGCAAGCCGCAGTGGCTCCAGATCTGTAAAATTTCCGAAACACACTCCGCATGCCTTTAACGTAGGTCACGGGAGGGGAAACGGTGTACACAAGGGCCTGGTGGCTCAATGCTCAACTCGCTAGCAAAATGTGTCGGGCGGCTGTGCAACGCAAAGTTCGAGTGAACAAAGCCCTTTCTTGAGTTGAACGAGAATGCTCGGTTCATGCGAGGTTAAAAAAAACAGGCGGCCAGCAAAGTGCGCCCCCTCTCAACACCACGGTCCGGTGGTCGTGTCACTTTTGACATGGCGCAGGCAGCTATGAATAGCCTTAGGCCTCACTACCACAGTGAAGGTCGACGACCCCCAACAAAAGAAAGACCCGAAACGGGTTTCGTGCGCGCAGCCGCGAGGAGACATCAGCGTTGTGGGGTGGTCCTCCCCGCTCACTGCACAAAGCAGCTTGAGCGATCGGCGCCCACCGTATCGGACGGTGTCGGAACGCCCGGTGCCGAGCTGCAATACCAGCGAGCTCGTAATGGCACCCGTGGCCCCAGGCCACCCGGCTCCCAGAGTCGAAAAAGAGACAGCGAGAAAATATATACAGAAAACTCGGACCACCCACGCGGCTTCCGTACTCACTCGCTTCGGGCTCGGCAACTCCGCGGGCGCTAGGCCTCGCGCTCCCTCGATGCGGACCAAGTGGTTCTTGAAGAAACTCCAGGAAGAAAACTTCACAAAAAAAAACATGCTGAGCATGTCGAAAAGTTCAAACATGCTGCAGCGCAATACACCTCGCACTCAAGAAAGCATGCCGCAGGTCCTAGCGATCAAAATTCACTCTAGGCCTACCACTTGTCAAGTCCGGACAAAGAGCGTTCCTCGAACCGAACCGACAGTCGTCCAATGTTCCAAGAGCAGGCCCCACGTTGGGCTGCCAGATGTGGGGTTAAAATAGGGGGAGATAAACACGTATTCCCCGTTTAAGCACGGCTGACTCAGTTCAAAACCGCGCTGACCCCACCCCGTGGTCGCGTACGCTACTGAGCGCACGCCGACCACGGCGGGCCTTGCTCTGCGGGAACAAAGGAACGACACACTGGCTGACACAAACAAGGCATTTATTGCTATAACAACAATAACGCCAGCTAGCAACAAAATACACTGAGGAATCTAGGATGTCCGACTCACCAGCACGGCTACGAGCGAACGTCCGCCCACGGTAGGGCAAAGGGATAAACTCCGAGGCCCGACGGAACGAGCTGAGGGGAAGAAGTTTCCACACGAGGACGCCCGCGGCCAAGAGCGGAGCTTTGCGCGTGGACGTCCACACGCTATCCTGTCCCGGGGAGAAGAGAGCTAGCCTTCCCCCGCGCGCGAGCGGTCAAACACGCCATCCGTGGCGCTGCTGTCGCTACGACGCGAGCGCCCTCCCCTGTTAGCTAGAGTAACCAAACTAAAGGGAGTGCTTTTCGGGGGCAGCTAACAGTGGGGTGCAGTGCGGGAAAGTGAACGCAGGGGACGAAGGCGTCCCCACAAGATACACCAACCAGCATTGCGACTTAGTGAAGACATCGTTGGTTTGAGTCTAGGGCCAATCTTGTGTTTCGAAAAACAAGTCACTACGTCGGAAGTCCCGACAAAAACTGTACGCAATCCAACAACATTTACTCCTCTGCGGCGTAGGGAACAATACGAATTCTTGTTTCATGCTGCGCACTGTGATACCCGTGCACTGAATAGGAATAAAATCAACACCGCTCTATACACCATAGCAACGCAGCACATTCGCGGCCATGTGAGAACAAGCGTTCTGTGTGCGCAAAGTTGTATGAACGAAGCGAAAGGATTCTCACAGTGTCGCAACATGGTAGCCCAGCGCTGTCCAGGAGCGAGAGCGCACACTTCTTGAGCACCGCTCTTATTGCGCCTGACATCATCGCGCGTTTAGATACGCCGTCTCAAGTTTCTCGCCGTCAGTTGGGGGGGGGGGGGGGAGCAATGGGGGAGAGAGGGGGGATGATCTCCACAAGCAGCCCAGGATGGCTTGACAAACGCCGCGCGGCTGTGGCGGTGGCGTGCAAAGACGTCATCCTCACGGTCCCCCGCGATGTCTGGCGGTTGGAGGCCACATTCTCGGCCATGTCGGCCGCCGTCCGTCACGGGTGGGCAGATGTGGCGGGCCTAAACCACACAGCGTGTCATCAACGCGCCCCGCACCTCGATTGCCTCTTTCGCCGTCTAGTGTTTCTCTCTCTCTCTCGCATCCTTCACATCCCTGTAGTGTCTCTTCCTTCTATCTGGTACATTGACTATCGATCACGTGGAACTCTGCCTCCGTGAAGGCAGCGAGAGCGAAGGACGGCGAGCGCATCTTCCGTCGCAGGGGGCCCCGTAAACGACGCCCATTGCTCGAGCGTGTTCCCCTCTCCGAGTGGAAGGAGGCAGCGTAACCCGCTCGCCACCGGACGTCCTCAATCGAATGAGTGAAGTGCGGCGGTCTCTCTCTGGCAGCCACAGGCGCTCACCGAACTCCCCCGACCCCTCGCTGCCTTTACGCGCCGGGCTCCTACTTTATACCATACCCTTTATACTTACCCGCGATACATTAGTGGTGCGGGAGAGTCCCAACCTAGGGTCTCAATCTACTCTGTCCCTTTATACTCTCCGTACCAGTTGGCTGCGGAGTGAGGAGGAGGCATCCTGTACAGGTAAAAATAAACATAGTGAAGAGAAAGAAAACGCTGAGAAAGTTCACGGAACTATCTTCTATCAGAGTGTCGCAGAACCAAAGGCATCGGCGTAGTAAAAAGCCTGGGATGTTGCAAAGGAAATCAACGCCGAAAACGCCTGAACATCGTTCTGGAGACAGGAGCCAAGAAGATAGCTCTTAAGTGCAGTCGTGAACAATATGACAGGGAATATAGGCTTTGCGCACTTTTTTTAGTATTGTAAGAAGGGAGTAATTACTTATTGACATCCACCTGAGCGCAGCCATACGGCTACAAAGGAACGCTATACAGCTTTCTCAGAAACTTCGTAGTTAAAGAAAAATTCGTCCTGGACCGGGGTTCGAACCCGGGACCACCGCTTCACCGGAGCGTTCTCTCTCGCCTTACCATATGCTTGCCGTTCCGGTTAGCTCAGTTGGTAGAGTGACTGCTCCGCTGAAGCGACGGTCCCGGGTTCGAACCCCGGACCAGGACGAATTTTTCTTTAACTATGAAGTTTCTGAGAAAGCTGTATAGCTCTCCTTTGTAGCCGTATGGCTGCGCTCGGGTGGCTGTCAATGAGTAATTACTCCCTTACTACAAATCTACTCCACCTTGGGGGATTCCCCTTAACATTTGACCAATATTGTTAGGATTCTGGTTATTTCTCCAGTAAATTCGCGAATAGGTTTTGAATATTAGTGCAAATGCACTTATATGCTCACCGACACCGACCACGAATCTTGTCACCGTACGTGCACCGTACTTAAGGCGGAGCTTAAGTTCCCCCTCCAGTTAAGGAATTAACACCTGTTCTCGCACGTCTACTCGGTTTATACATTAAACCTCTACCAATTTTATACTTGAAATGGAAAACTAGCTAGTAACCAGAAAAGGCTGCGCTTGTCATGCATAGTTATGGAGTAATTAATAAATGAATGCTCTAACATTGTTCCCTTTCATATTGCTCATGACTGTACATCTGTATAGAAGCGACGGCCTGCCGCAGGCCCTTGAAACTCGCTCTCAAGTATTCAAGCTGCACCACATTAATGACAACCGCAATCACCGCTGGAGCCATCTTAGTTTTTTTTCCAGATGAGTTTCAGTTGCTCAGGGGCTCTTGAAGGTCGCGGAAGAACAAAAAACAAACAGACGAATAAAGCTTCATGAGGTTGCTCCTCCTGCTACGTAACCGCTGACCAGAGTGGAATACGCGCATCTCTGGTGCTCCTCACAACTGACTCCGCTCGCACACCGGGAAGAGCCTCAAAAAGGGGAGCGCCAAAAACACCAAGACAGGATGAAGACGGATGACGTCCTGCGAAAAGCGGCTGCTCACTCTCTCTCCCCCTGTGCGCCGCCCGTGGCGTGTGGCGCTCGGGCGGAACGATGAAGAGCTCAGCTTTCTCGTCGCTCTGTCAACGATGCGCCTTGTAATTCAAGTAGGACTCGTGAGGCCGCCCTCACTACGCTCTCAAGATCAGACTCTTTAACCTTGTTCTTCCGACTGTTTCTTTCTTCCCTCTCTTCTCTTTGAAGCCTTTCCATTTTTCCCTTTTTTAATGGTGCACTCACTCGTCGTGATCGGCTGCGCTCGCTGTGGTCAAGTTCGAGCTAGTTTCTTTCGGCACAAGGCCGTTCTCTGTGCCTTCAGAAAAGCCGTCAATTTCCGCATGTCTTCGTGGTGAATGGGCCGGCGGTATTCCGGAGCATAGCGACCCCCACCCAGAGACAGAGCGATTTGAGAACAGAGAAAAGGCCTTCGAGTGGCTTGCGGAAGTTAATGACGCAAGCCGTCCAGGCGTGACAGTAACGACGCATAGCGAAAGTAATACACCTGTCAGCGAAACAAATGGAGTAATTTGATCGGCAGAGTTTGCTGCAACGTACTGCTTTACTCGAATGGGGCTTTGGACTGGGTGACGAATGACCATGCCCTCAAGACGCCGGGTTATGTTTGCAGCACAGGCTGGTGATGTGAATGTGTGCTGCGGGGCCGCTTCCGCGAGCGTTATGCGTTTCATTTGAGACACATTCCTGGGTAACAATGACCTCTGATTTCATCATTGTCCGTGTGAAAGAGTTAACACAGTTTTAAAAGCTCTGCTACTAGGATCGCGTTTGCTAGCTGCAATTGTATACCAAAAGTTTGAGCGTGGTTAATCCCATTAAGCCTTGCTTCAGTTCCTTTCATCTGCCACACTCTGCGAAGTCATGCTAGCAGGTCCAAGGATATCAGTTAACGGGGAGAGTCGGTCGACGCTATTGGCTGGGGCGCGTCCTTTGAGGGGCACTTGCTGCTTCGTTCTTGAGTTGTTATGAGATAATAGCGAGCTTTAGAATAGGGGACCCTGTCGGTTCGGGGAATAGCAGAGCGCATGCGCACTGGCTCCCCCCCCCCCCCCATCCCCCCTGTATTCCTGCCCCTTGAAACGATAGCCTGCACCCCCCCCCCCCCCCCCCCCCCTAAAGCTCTCTACAGATAAAGCCGAACCGATATCTTGCGCGCGAAAATCATTATATAGTCCCTGTCCCTATATTGCACATGGATTCGCCAAGGTCTCAAAACTTCAATTCAAGGAGTTTTTTCTTTTCTTTCGCGCTAAAGACCGGCATTGTGTGACTGGCCAGCGTCTTATAAGAAGTCACCCCCTGCGTGACTTTTCTAAGCTGCTAAGTACGCAGGTGCCACCTTGAGACCAAGTGATCTCCACATGTACGAAGAGCTCCCAGCGGTGGCCTAGTGGTTTAAGCACCCACCTCGCATGTGTGAGGTGCGAGGTTCGATCCCCAGTGCCGCCGGGAACTCCGCAGTCATACAATGGATACAAGCTTTCCCCTGGCCTGGTGCTCGGCTTCTTTACGGTGAAATGCTTAGGAAGTGGGTCTTTCTTTGACCGTGCCTTGTGAAAATGAAAACACCTTGTGCCATAGCACTCTTTGGCCCCATATGTCCTTGGGCCAAAAAAAATCACAATCACCATCATCACCGCATATACGACGACCTGTGTGCATCCGGACTCATAGGCCGTCATGCTATCGCCATGCGAACAATCGCAGTCACTGCTCAGTTGATAATAATAATAAATAAATTTAGTTGAAGGCAATGCACACAGGTGTGGTCGAAGCAGTGGTTCCGCCCCCTTCTATCCTCTTTCTCAGCCGCTCTTTAATTTTTTTCCTTCCCATTCGGCGACTATACGGATGATGGTAGGGTCGCTTCCTGGGGGCGAATCTGCAGTGGCGGGCACACACACACGGAGCGGTATACGTTCCCCTCAGGAGCAGCAGCAGCCGGTGCGGCGTCGGCGCACGTCGTGCATTATGTATACAGAGACACGGGCACAAAGGCCTTCGCCAGAGAGCGATGCCCGTTTGCATACGCGAGGCGACGGGCTGTTCCTCTACAAACGTTGCGCCCAGGCGGCACGCGCGCCGCCGGCAAGAAAGTAGGAGACCCGGGGAGGAGGGGAGCGAGGAGATTACTCGGAACACGCCGCCGTCCGTCGCAGCAGCAGTCACAGCGGCGGCGGCGCCGAAAAGGGTCTGTGCTCACGCGAGCCGCTCGCATTACAGCCTCCTGCCCCAGAAGCGGCAGCACTCGGGTATAGCGGATTACGGACGCCCTAATAATCGCCACGCACAAGCGTCCCGTATTATAATGGTTTTAGTGCAATGTGCAATTAGTGTGTCTGTGTGTCCCAATGAGCATTGAAACTCCCTTGGACGTCCTGTGGACGTGTAGGACGTCCATGGGATGTCCAAGAGAGTTCCAGTGCTCATTGTGTGTGTGTGTGTGTGTGTGTGTGTGTGTGTGTGTGTGTGTGTGTGTGTGTGTGTGTGTGTGTGTGTGTCCCAATGGCCATTGAAACTCTCTTGGACGTCCTGTGGACGTTTAGGACGTCCATGGGATGTCCAAGAAAATTCCAGTGCTCATTGTGTGAGTGTGTGTGTCCTTTTTTTGTGTTTTTTTCTGTTTCGTATCCACACGTCGGGAGGCAATAATTCCTTGTAGTCACTAAACAGACTCTACGGGTGGTATCTCAAGTGCACGCTGGATAAAAAGGGCATATTGCTGAAGAGAATCTGGGGCAAACTAGAGTTATGCTTTGACACGGTGGCGTGCTGAAATAACATGTATAGGAGAGGCCAGATTACCGATTATACGAAGCATTGAAGCCGTGGAAGTAACGGAACGGGCTGCAAAAGGACTTGAAAATATGCCGCACCGGTCGTGGGATTTTATACACGTTCATTTAACCTTCGGTGGTGACGCCCATAGGTAAGTCATTTGGAGCGCGTGAATGGAATTTACATGAGGGCTTAGAAAATCATCAGTTGTGCGAAAATGGAGTTGAAGTATTTGGTTACTACGGACGCTTGGTTGGTTCTAACGATGTAGAAGGAGAATACTTTATTTGATCCTGGACTGATATGCTTTGCGAAAAAAAAAAAATCAGCGGCGCCTTTTTCACAGTGCGTCAAAAGTGGTCGGGTTAATGACACTGGTGTAATTCACCTTCAATGGCTGGACATACTGAGACCGAAAGGAAGATCGAGCAAGAAGAAGAGAGAATTTTTGCGCACATAACATGACAGCATGAGGTGGCTTGCTCTTCCCCGACATGCTGGTCCCGCCGCGGTGGCTCAGTGGTTACGGCGCTCGGCTGCTGACCCGAAAGACGCGGGTTCGATCCCGGTCGCGGCGGCTGAATTTCGATGAAGGCGAAATTCTAGAGGCCCGTGTGCTGTGCGATGTCAGTGCACGTTAATGAACTCCAGGGGGTCGAAATTTGCGGAGCCCTTCACTACGGCGTCTCTCATAGCCTAACCTCAGTCGCTTTGGGACATTAAACCCCAATAAACCAAACAATCTTCCCAGACATGCTGTCTACTGAAAAAAGAAAGAAAGCAAGCAAAAGGCGCATAAAGATGGCCTTCTGTTCAAAAAGCCTGCTTTACGTGGGACTAAGGTCTTTTTCCAAAAGGGGTCAAGTTTTTGAACACACGTGATGGTTTTTCAGAAGGCTCTACGAGTGTACCTTCCGAAGACTGCTTTGTGTGAGCTATCTTCCCTGCTATTGCTTGTTTAGAGCGTGCAGTTGGAGATGGAAATGAGAGTCTCGGACTCTTGCTTGGACTCTTTTATTCCTTTTTTTTTTTTTTAGAATGCAAAACTCTCTTTCTTCACGGTCACTTTGTCTTGCGTCCGTCCTTACAGGATTCATCAGCGTCGAGGTCCTCAGAACTGCGTCGGCGCAGCATCAGCACCCAAGGCGGCAGCAGCGCGCAGTCTTTACCCACGGCAGAAACAGCAGGAGCTACCCTCAGCCGCAGTTGGACCAGCTGGAGCCCCTGGTCTCCGTGCTCGAGGTCGTGCGGGAGCGGTCTGTCCTACCAGACGCGGCGCTGCCTTGGAAGACCTCCGCGGTGAGCGGAACTGTCCCTTCACCCGTAAAATATCCTTCTTTTTGTAACGGCCTTTTATAACGACGCAAGACCTTTCGCTCGTCAGAAGTTTCTATTACAGGGCGGTACCATTGAATCAATACATCATAAGATGTTTCATGCTGAATGCCACATGACATCTGTGAGTTAGGTACAGCGTGATTCTTACGTCAGCCTTCTAAATTCCCACCAAGATGGCGCCACCGTCGACCTCCGCTTGCGGCTCTATGAAGTTTATATACTTATTTACACTGTTAACGCTGAAATAAGGGTAGAACTGCAATATAAACACTGAGCTGTAATAGTTTTAATTCACTACAACACTTAAACCAGTCCGCTTCAAGGTCTGCAATGACAGCAAACGACGTATCAGCAACTACATTTCATTTACGTGCCTCACGTGCCCTAAAGAACAATCACAAGTCACAGTCATCGTTCGGTGGATGAAACCGAAAGCTAAACAGCGTCAAGAAAAAAAAAGTCAATTATAAATTATTCAGCGCTTGTAGGTGAATATCAAGGTGTGATCTATGCATATTAAAGTCTAGCACATCATTAGAAATAACTGAACACGCGAGCAAACATTTGGTGTCTATTGTCCTTTAAGAAAGACGAAGCCTCCTATGCGTGCCATGTTTGCTGAGAAGAAGAGTCAAATCAACTCAGTGCTGAAAGCCGTGTGGCCTAGTCTGCAGTATCTTTTTTTTTGTCTGCAGTTCGTTAATTAGTTAAGGGTAAGCAGCTAACTTTATAAATGTTGGCTTCAGAAAAAAATGTTCGATATGAAAGCTGCAGACCACTTTAAAAGGAGCCGCCTGAATTGCCTACGACAAGGTACCAATTACGTAGCTTTTTTTTACCAGTCAGAAAGACTGAGCAGTGTTAAAAATCTACTATTTTAGAGTGGTGATATGAAGAATCTGCTTTTCTCCGGGACGCTGTCTCCGAAAGGGCTTCGCGTTTATGCTGGGTGCGGGATATGAAATAAACAGCTTTTTCATTCCGAGATCTCCTTTGGGGCGCTCAAGTAGCACCGCTGCCAAGCAGTACATTTTGAATTCCGAACGCTTTCTCTTCAGGGCCGGTAATGAAAGCTGCGTAAACGGTTCCTTGTTGCAAACATATCACCCACCTGTTTTTCAAGGTGGTCTACAACTTTCGAATTTACACCCTTTTCATCAAGCCGGTATCTGAAAAGTTAGTTACTTAGCCATAACTAATTAACTGACTTTGCGGACCAAAACAAATACTGCACACTATGCCACACGACTCCCAGCAACACTGAGTTGGTTTCACTCCCCTAGAACCATAGAACACTACGTCTTTTTTGAAAACATGGTTCCATTTAGCTGTGACAGCTGGTGTGTGTGTGTATATTATATGTCTATATTATTTATTAGAAAGTAGTGGCACGCATGTGCTTTCTCGAGGCGCGCTGCTTCGCAACAGTGTGGGGGGGGGGGGGGGGGGGGGGGGGCAAGTTCGATAGAACTGAAGGCTCTCGCTAAGCCAGCGCAACTTATGTTCATTACCCGACGCTCGTGATTCGCTTTGCTCAAGGCCGCGCAGAATGAAGACAGCGCGTGATTGTGAATGCAAAAGAGCGAGTTGTACGGCGCCAACTTGGTTCTTTCACGCGACTTCCGGCGTCTGTGTCGCCTTTGGCGAGGAGTAAGCACGTTTAGCTGCCGCGGGGCAGCCCCTTACCGCCTCACTTGCCCTATGACGCCAGAAAACTACTCTTAACCGCGTCGTTAGCGTCTAGAAAAGCGGCCGGCGTTTACGGGGGCGCGCCGGGCACGTTTAGAGTGAAAAGAAGGGCCGGTTCCGCACGATCGCAGCCGGGCGAGCGGGTCGAGTGTGTCCAAAGGGTTGCCCCCTTTGGCGGCTCCTCGTAGAGCGCGGTTCACGGGCATCCTTCTTCATCAAGGGGCGCGCCCGATGCCGCCAGCCTCGCTTCCTTACCCCCTCCGGGCCTTTCTGCAGGGACTCGAGTGTCGACGACCCGCACGCATAGGTTGGAAAGCCGCGAGTCACGGCCTCGATTCCCCGCCGCCGGCCCGCGCTGGCAATTAGGGCCCGTGACTGGTATACGTGCTGGGGTAGCACTAAGCGCGGCGGCCGGCAACAGGCGCTTGAAACGCTTTCGGCAGCGCTAGGCTCATACACTATATACGTGCCCGCAGCTGTCGCGTTTCCGCGGTTTTGTGCAGCGAGAGCTGTAGCAGCGACTTTCCTGGACCGAGTGTCACCACGGATGGCCGCAACACACTTTACCACCCTTTGCACGCAGCCGTAAAATAAAAACGAGGCTACCGAGATTCGAACCTGGAGCCTTCTGATCTGTAGTCAGATGCGTTATTCCTTTCCCCACAGGCTCAGGTGCATGTCTTTATGCTGCGCCACCATGCGTTCACGCTGGCTGCGTATAAGGCGGGTACCTCGGAGATAGCAGCACCGCCTATCCACGCTGGAGAGGCTTCACACTTGGATTCGCACTGGATTCAGTATAAGATTCATATGGAAAGGCTCGGTTGTAGTAGTGCAGTAGGTGGGCACCTGGACCTTTCCGTGAGGTAAGGGATTAAGGAAGGAGGTAAAGAGACACAGAGATAACAAAAAGATACTGACGACTTTTATGAGAGCTCTCTCTGAATTGCTCGGTTTGGGAAACGAGCGTATACGTTGTAATTTTACTGGGGCTTAAACTGCTGTGCTGCTGTATAGATGGGGCTGGTACGAAGCAGGGCACAAAAAAAAACACATAATTCAGGGGTTTCAACGTCACGGGATTAATACGAAGCAGGTAAATACCGCGAATAGCTGGGCAAATAATTTGTTCAAGCAAAATAGTGAAATTTCCTCAAATATCTGGTTTGGGCTGATTTGTTCATTATACTTAGTGAGTAGTACAGCAGCGCAGAGCCGACCAGGTCTGAGAAAATATAATTTGCTCCTTCAACACCAGAGTGTCTTTGTCTGTGGCCTGTTATTTGGACAGATTTTTGAACTCCTTCATCGAAATATCGCCTCCTATTAGACTGCCTTGCTCTGAGAACACACTTGCAAGGAATTCTGAATCATCAAATTAAGATGTTACAACACTTCCGCCCTCGTCCCTTGCTGTCTACTTGCAGGCATCAACGGGTCCGCAACAGCAAGAAGGCTGGTCGATGCCGTGGTCCCGCTAAACGCTATCGCGTCTGCGGTCTTGAGGTGCGCACATTGATCAGTTTTCTCACCGATGTGGGAATAACATCAATCTCCTCCTTTCACGCCCTTGTAGCCGTGCAGCGCGGACGAAACCGACCCGAGACAAGAGCAGTGCTCTTCCTTCGACAACATGAGTTTCGGAGGCAAGAAGTACGCGTGGAAAATGTTCGTCAAGGGTAAGTCCACTCTGCTGGTTTCGCCAAGAGAGCGCTGTTGTATACAGTTAGCATTTTTCAGCTTACAAATTGAGACCAATGCTCACGTTAGTTCTCTGTGTTGCTTTGGTGTTGCCGAGCCAATTCAGCTTTGTTCTATAATTTAACTGAGGTGCAGGATCTACCATTCTCTCCTTACTTAGACTCTTCCTACTCTTTTAGGCCACTTCACAAACAAGCACGTCGTATTGATCAGCTGTACATGGGCACCATGAGAAGCACAGCAAAAACTGGAATAATGCAAGATCAGGTTCGCCTGCATGTAGTACAGACTAGGCCGTGGCAAAAGATAGCTAAGCACCAGGAAGTGCGATGCCATGAATGGCACTGCGAACTCTTTAGTGAGTGATGCATGAGTACGAGACCCTCCTATCCACTTGCCCAGTCTTGGAGCCCTCCTCTCGGCAAGCGAGCGCAACATTCAAAGCGCGGTCGTCAAGCGTGCTAGTAGCCGTCACTTAAGCGCGAGTCGTCGTCCCGGCACGGAAGTACGCGATTCGCGGTCGTGCAGAGTGTCAGAAGCACTCGAGCAGAGCACCACGGAAGGACAATGAAGCCGCTGCAGCAACAGCAGAGAAGAAGGCAGTGCGGCCTTGCGCTCGGTCTCGCAACCCTAGCTTGCGGGGTGCGCGTTCGAGGAATCGTAAATTGCTTTGGTGGCCCCCTTTTGCTCGTTTATTCGTTGCGTGGCGTCCTCTATCGGTCAGAAGGGGGTGCGAGCACTGGTGCCGGTCGACGACTCGCTCTTATCAGCATGAGAGCGGCAGGCTGGGGGCCATCTTGGCAGCGCGCCACTGGCTTTCTTTCGGCCCTCTGCGCGCGGATTGGTTCGCGCTCTTGCGTGCCTTTGCGTGTGTATGTGTGTGGCTGAGATGTGGATGCTGCGTCCGTGCGCACAACCACTCAAGGGGATGATTCATCCGAGCTGCTCAGGTCGCCCTCTTACAACATGTGCTGCAAACTGGAGCCAACACTGCCGGCCGATCATTTCACTCTTCGTCGTGAATGTGTGAGTCAGGCGAGCAGGGAAAAGCGGTGACTATGGCTGGTAGGTTGCCTGCACTGATGTGGCGTGCGTTTGGGCTGTTTTCAAACGCGCAGTCCATTCAAGGGGAGGGATCCGGCAAGAGAAAGCCGCGGAAAATGTATCAGCCACACGAATGAACTCGACTCCCCCCGCCTTTTTTTTTCGATTGCAATGAAAGTCCTATGAACTTTAACATTCAGTCTTTCAGAGCAACAACCAATAGAGACAAGTATACGAATGGTTTCACCTTAGAGAGTGCAATACAATACAATACAATACAATACAATACAATACAATACAATACAATACAATACAATACAATACAATACAATACAATACAATCTGTATTGCATTGTATACAGACAACTAGTATACAAAGTAACTAGTACAACAAAGTAAACGAAATGCAAAGTACTACACCTTCTTTCCCGCGTGATTGCAAACGAGGGAGGAATAGTGTGTGAATAGTGTATAAGCAGCAGATATACCGTTTATTCAGTTACGACGAGAGTCTTTTGTTACAGCTGCTTGTTGTAGGTAAAGTGAGATAACGCCAAGACTTGCCGATTATGGGCGTTTTGCGTGCAGGGCTCTCAAAAGAAAGTCAGATATAATAATGGTATGCGCTCGAGTCTTCCAACCACAATGAATCATCCTTTATGCAAATCATCGTTCCACCCTGTGGCCCAACCAGAACGACAGAGACGCCACTTAACTCGCGCATGAACCAGACATGTGGGTCAGCCCCATCTCTGCTCCAAACACGAACTAAATCTCCATCACTCCGCGCGCCAAATTTGCATGTTTCTCCGCTCGCGTGTCTCTCCACTCAGAGAACGCCTTGATACGCGGCCCGGCTTAGTGCTGCCCGGGATGCGTTGTTTACGGACGCGTCACCCTCGACGCGCGACACGACATAGCAGTCCGCATAGCGCACAAGGGCACGCGACTCGCCGTTCGGTCAACTAGCTGAGACGATGCGCAGCGCGCTCAGAGCACGCGGCGTCGCCTCGCGCCGCCGTCCGCCCAATAGTCTGCGCGTGCCAAGACAAGCGAGCCCATTAACTATACACGCGTACGCGCAGCGGCCAACAAGCGCGCGCCCTTGTGCCAACCCGAGCCGAGGGAATGTCGCGCGCGCCAAATGAGAAACATGAACAATGTCGTTGCTGAGGCGATTCCTCACGCAGCTCCGGCCGACTGCCAGCTGCATTGTCAGCCGGTGGGCCATCGCTTCTACGCCACCCTGGCCAAGCTGGTTAGAGACGGCACCCCTTGTTCGACGGACTTGGACGACCGCGTCTGCATCACTGGGAGCTGCCTGGTGAGTGAGCCTTCCGCTGCATGCATGTTTGAGACTCGTGACGACGATGGTCGCGGTCGATCCTTCCCCCCTCATCTTCCCATTTCTCCCTTCCCCTTTTCGAAGCAGTGCTTCTTCCGGCAGCCACTTTGAAGCCTTTCGTCTGTGGTTTCAGTTATTTCGAGGCGTTGAACAACACCCCATATGTCAAGCGAAGCGCGCGTCGCGTCTCGGGGGCCATGTGTTCTGGCGGGCGTGTGCGGAGTTAATTTGAAAAACGCGAGGCTGCCAATAAGCGTGACGCTGGGTGGGTATATAGGTACGGCAGCGGACGCTGCCAAGGCTCGTTACGAACACTTACGACCTAATTACCCGAACTCGTTCCTTCGCTGTGCGCTGAATGCGGGGCGTTATTTGCACGGTGCGTCCTTCAAGGCTGCGAGCGTGCGGGTCGCGCTTTGTACGCGAACCGTATGCGTGCCGAAAAGTGTTACGCCATGTATTTCCGGGTGTTCTAGAGATTTCTTTCAACTCTTGCTACGACTCTTTCCAAATCATTCGTTTCGCTCTCTAGAATGCAGGAATGTGCTGGATGTTACGTGAAGAAAAAAAAAGAAAAGTGACTGAGAAAAACGCTACTACAAAATATGGCCACGTGCCGCTATTTGATTGCGAAATGGGTAACTTAAAATCTTGCTTTAGCAGAAACAAAAAATATCACGAACAGTTAGTTTCGTGCGTGGTTTCCAGCGAATAAACTGCGTTGGGATTCTTTCGGAACCTGCATTTTCTGAGAAATGTCGATGTTTTATGAATCGAGGGCACCTGTAGAGTGCGTTGCTAAATTCAAAAACGTTCTCAAGCAATCTCAGTGAATGTAAGTCCCCTTAGCCCCTTTCGCTACCGTCATCGGGCTATCATGTTCTTGGCTATAATTATGGACTGGCGCGCTGGATAAAACTAGCCTCACTAATCGAGCCTATGATCGAACCCACGGCTAATTAGGTCATTGACGTGTGGCAGTGATTTTGCTTCTGTTGGGTTGGGTGAATATTCCAGGAAGCATTAAAACGCATAGAACAGACAAGCAGTGTATGCGCTATAATGCTTCTTAAAACGTAAACCCGTCTAGCCCGTCTACAAGTTCTTTTGAATACCGAAGGTGAGAAAATGTTTAAAGCGTTCCCGCAGAAATGCTTTGCGGAAGATGAGGCTCTTTCTTTCAAATGCTTCGTTTCTAATAAACTTTGCCCAGTGTCCGTGCAGAATGTTGCATGACTCTGATCGGAACAGCATACAGAAGCAGATATTAGTTTGGGCAGAAAAAATATAATAAAAAATAAAGTGTCCTGCCCAACGGCACAACGGGCTTAAGGTAGTATAAGATAAACGAACGTGGCCAGTTAGCAAAAAAAAATTTTTAAACGGAATAGACAGTAGACGAATGAAACAGAGCTATTCAAATCGCATTGCTGCTCGTAGTGACAGTGACGATGGTCGCCTGTGTCGCCCCCTGCAGGGCGTGGGCTGCGACGGCGTGGTAGGGTCGCGGCGTAGCGCCGACCTGTGCGGCGTGTGCGGTGGCGACAACAGTACGTGCCACACCTTCTCGGGCCTGCTGACGTTGCGCAACCTGTCCAAGGACTACGAGGTGATCGCGGCCATCCCCAGGGGGGCCGCCAGCCTTGTGGCGACGGCCGAAGGAAACCGACTTGGTGAGAGCTCTCCGTCTTCTGTCAAAATGAGCAGTAGTGACACGAACCCCAAAACCTCCTTGTTTAATAGTGCCCGATGAGAGTAACTGAGGACTCAAGGGGGCATCTATGACTTCCCTGAGGTTGCATTATATCAAATAGCATTCCTCACACTCCCCCTGCGCTTTCGTTTTTCTGGCCATTATCTTCCCTCAAGCGTATCTAGGTATTGCCTTGTAAGTACATGTGGTTGTGCAAGATTTCCAGAGGTCCGTAGCGAATGCAAAAAAAAAAAAAAATTGGTCCGGAAGTGCGGAGACCATACATGTTACAGTCTTCCAAAACTGCATACTAGACTTAAATAGGTGCCTCTTATCAGGTACCTCTGTTGTTCTGCATGGTAGTAAAAATAGATATAAAGATATAACATTATTTGATTGATTGATTGATTGATTGATTGATTGATTGATTGATTGATTGATTGATTGATTGATTTATTGATTGATTGATTGATTGATTGATTGATTGATTAATTAATTGATTCGCTTTCGGTGCGCGCAGCCGTGAGGGATGCCGAGAGCGGCCGCTTCATCTTGAACGGCAACGCCAGCACGTGGGATCCCGCTGGTGTGTACGCGGGCGCCGGCACCCGCTTCTTCTACCGCGTCCACAGGCACACCGGCGCCCAGACCCTGGAGGCCAAGGGACCCCTGGCCAGGGTGGTCCACCTCATGGTACGCAGTCGAGTGCTACACGCGCTAGCTGCCGCATATATGTCTCACGTGTAATGTTCATAATGCCTGACGCCTGAGGTCTGACGCCAAACGCCTGGTTTCTGATGGCGGTGATGCCTGATGCTACTGTTGCCTGATATATGTGCAGCGTGCAGGCATGTTAACAGCATGTAACCTGATACGTCAGCATTAGACGTCAGACATCCACATGTGCATAGGAACAGCAGGGGCCGTATTTTCCTGCGATTTTTTCGTGGATTCAGTCTTTTACCTGTAAGTCAACCCAGAATTCGAGACCAGATCCATCAAGTGGCACTGCTTGTTAACGATCATCTTTGTTGTCGCATGCAGTTGATATACCAGCAGAAAGAACAAAAGAATAATCAACCGAGAAGAATTTTGTTGAGAACTCCATGTCTGCTGCAACACAAGGAGGCTTCGCGAAAAGCACGTCACCGAATAATGAAATATTTGCAAAGCTCTTGAAATTATGCCGGTCATACAACACCTTTATGTTTTTACCTTACCTTCACGCTTTAAATCAATACTTTCTTAGCTAGGTTCAACTGCGAAATCTATCTTGCTGGTAATTCAGACGGTGAATATTTGTGCGTGCGAGCAGGTCTTGAATATGTGTGTCCATATGCGTGATTTTAATTTTACTGGACTCCGCGAGAACTGAGAAGAACCAACTCGAGGCGCCGCCTGACGCAACTTCTGGCACTGCAGTCGTAGACAGCGGTCATCGCACAGACTGGCATAAGGCAAATGGATGTAGCCATCGAGGGCCTGCAACTGTTAGGCCACTTCCTGGAGCAGTGGTCGCAGCCCGCAGTCCCGCCACCATGCAGTAGATGCAAGTACTGATGGCAAAAACAGGCGCCGTATCCTTTGAGCGTCTAAAGGCCATCAGTCATTATCGGATCACTTGGTCCCAACCGTGTCGCAGCTCTTCTTTCTGCGTCCGTGCAGCTGGTATTCCGCAGTCCGAACCCGGGCGTCAAGTTCCGCTACAGCGTGAGCAGCCGCGTGGCCAACAAGGGCGCTGCGACTCCGGCGGACGGCCCTCCGCAGGGCGGCCAGTTCCTGCGCTCCCGCGCCGTCCTCGAGACGGGGCCCTACCGCTGGCAGGTGGCGCTCGCCTGCAGCAAGACCTGCGGCACAGGTGACCGCTGGAGAGCCACGCGCCGAGCCATTTGGCCCTCATAAGTCACATATTCTTTATACCAAACTGCTACATTTGTTACACACCAAATAGAATGAAATAGCGCTTTTATCTTCTTCAACTATACTTGTTTAAGAGGGTGATGATTTTGAAAAAGGAAAGCAAGACAGCAAGCAGAACTCTAATTTTATCAGTTTCAACAAGCTATCAACTGTGGTTTATTCCGTTATCACCTTGTTCATTTCGGCACAGGTAGAGAATATGAGTTGGAAGAAAAAAAAGTTTAGAACCCTTGACTCTTGGCAAGTGCTTGAAGTCTCGCTAGTGAAGTGTAAAGCAAAAGAAAAAACGCCGTGCCACCTATTTAGACGAGAAAAATGCAGAGTCCCCCCCCTGATGTTTCACACAATTTAAGCCTGATTCCAGCCACGCCCGAATGCCACCAACTCCTACGCTGGGTGAAATATATATATATAAAAAAAGAATATTAGAATTGGAAAGTTAAGTAACCGCAACAGACAAGGACTGGGATAAATTGTATTGTTCAGGGACAATCCTAGACGCGGCTGTATCACTTATCGTGGCGGCTGGGGAAGACACGTGGTTCCACTCGTTACAGGCTTCTGAAATTGGAGAGTGAGCGCACTGGATAGTGCGGTATTGTGAAACGCCCATTTTATGGAAATGGAAATTTGTGAGACGCGAGCCCACATGTGAAATTCTTGTTTGCTTTATGCTTGGTGGCTAAAACGTTTCTGAAAGCAAGCCTTTATTAGCCGACAGCCAGATTCTTGCAATTTTTGTGCAGTACTGGGTGTACCGCTGTGATTTATGGGAGATATAATGAAGCAGTCATTGTAAGGCGTGTTAAAGTGGACGCAAAAAATATTATTTTTATCTGTTCAGTTTGCTTTGGCTATGAATTTCTCCTATGTAATTGTTTTGCATCTTCTGAATATTCTACGCTCTTTCCTTGTACCAGAAATCTCTGCAGTTTAATTTCAACTAAACTCACCTTAAAATTGCACGAGGCACAGAAGATAACGCTTTGAAATAAACGCAGTAGAGGGCAACCAAGATTTTTCGAGCACCTCTTTGAATTTAGAGGTGCACACAACGCCGAACCTGCTGAACAAAAGTGCGAAGTAGCAACGACCAAAGTAGCGGCATGAGAAACTGTTGCGGTTGCATAACGTGCTGCAGGGATCCAGCAGATGATGGCGAGCTGTGTTCTGGCCTCGAGTGGAGCGCCAGTGCCTGAGGATCTCTGCTTGAACCTGGCACCGCCCAGGATGCCGCCGACTCCTTCACAACCGGTGCCGTGCAACACACAGCCCTGTCCGACCGACCGGTGAGCGTGCCTTGTTTGCGCTAGGTCTTTCTCGCTTCTACGTCTACACGGTGTCAACGGTGTCAACGTGGCCGCCGTAGTCGGGTTCTAGCCCGGGAACTCTTGGTCAGTAGCCGAGTGCCCTAACCACTCAGCCATGCGGCGCGTCTGCGAGACACCACGCTGCGAGCCATCACATTACGAGACATCAGACTCCGAGCGGCGAGCTTTGCTGAAAGCTGGCTTAACTGCTTCACGACCCTTGATGTGGAGAAGACAGCTTACGTTTCTACCCTCTATGGTGCCTTACTGCCAGCGGCGTTACGTTAGCTCGCGATCGCTAACAAAGGGTCGTCGGCCGGAGGGCGACCTAAATGGGCTTTTGTAGTGCGATTTCGATGCTAGTTATCGATGTGCTTACCTGTTCTTCAACGCACATAATTCTGCTTGTCTTTGCGTTAATGACTATGTCCTTTCGTTCTTGTATATTTACCCTGTGATAAGCTTGAACATGATTTTCGTTTGCTCCTTTTCGTTCGTAATTAATCTATTTTTTATGTATTCTGATCTATAATTGTAATTTTTTAGTAAATTATACTGCGATGCTCTCTTCCTTTCTTTAGTTATTGTTCGAAAGTGCGCTTTCCGCCCTGCTGCAGCAATTGCAACGGAACTTGAAGCAAGTCATGTTTCCTTCCAGCAACGTTTTTCCCCTTTTTCATCAACAGCCTTGTGCAGCCCTGTTTGTGCGTATAAAATGAATCAAATAAGTGCAATACACCGGGTGGTTGAAATTTATTGAAGTTAATTCAGACCCCTCTACAACGAGTCCCTCATCTTCCCAGTGTAGTGTAGCATTGGCAGTGAAAAATAGAAATGTTATTTCCTGTCTTTCATTCCTTCGTTAACCTTTTCTTTTCATTCTCCATTCTTCCTTCCTCCTTCCTTCTTTTCTGCAGCTCCCGCAGCGGCAGCATAGGAGATATGGACGGCCAGCCGCGCTGGCAGGTGACCTCCGACTGGTCCGCGTGTTCGGTCTCGTGCGGAGACGGCGTCCAGCGCCGCACCGTGGTCTGCGTGGGTCTCAGGGGCGGCGCCCTGAGAGACTCGGCGTGCCAACAGAGCGCGAATGCCGAGAAGCCGCCCTCCGTACGACCCTGCAAACTGGGGCCCTGCGCCACCACATGGCACACCGGCCCCTGGGGAAAGGTAGTGCAAGCCAACACTAACGCTGCCGCAAGCACGAATATTCTGGTATCTTTGCTTTCATTAGATGCTTTCATTAGGACGGAGTTCGCTCGTCTTCTGGGAGGATATTCCACCACCCCAACAGCTGTGAATGAATGAGGGGCTCGATAATGTAACGAATTTATCCCAAATTTCAGTTCACGTTGGCTGTTTTTGTCTTTCATCACAGCCTCAAACGACTCCACGCTCCCGCTACCACTATAAGTTCTGTCAGTAGCCTTACCTGGAAGTGGATTTTAAATCAGCGGGAAACCCCATTTAGTTTACGGAATTCTTGCGGAAAGAAACCAAAGGGCGATGGTCCCGAATAAAATAGGGTATAAATGAATCAGGTAAAGATACAGGCTGTCTTCTAAAGGCTTGATAGGAAACACTACATGACACCTGAAGATTTTTCATTTTCTAATAAAATGGTTTCATAGTTCTAATATTTCTGTCAGTAGATTAACCGCTAGTCAATGCAAAAACACTCATAGGTGTGCGCCCCATAACTTGATTTCGGAATGGAGCCGTTTACCCCGCGATATCGCCACCACTATGTCTAATGACAACTTTTACTCATAATTGCTGTAAAGTATTTATCAGTGCTATTTTTTTTTAAGATAAGATAAGAATTTATTGAGTACAAATCGGTTACATAAATTCAGTATACAGGCGAGGGTCCCAAAGTCAAGCGACTGTCACGGGACCCCCGGTAGATTAATACTAACTTGATTAAAAAACAAGCAGCATCATTAAAAAACAAGCAGCAAGCAGCAAATTTATCTATGTAAAATTTGATCTCTATTAACGCGGCCCTGTGATGTATGCTCCACCGCTTCATCTTTGAGTCTTGTTTTCATTTTCACTTTTTGCGGTTTGTTGTTGAATTGTATTTTAATGCGTCGCAAAGAAAAATGACCTCTTGTTTTCAGCGTACATGTATGCACATACGAATCTTCATCTGAAATGTGCTTTGCAATAACATCCCCCCCCCCCCCCTCCCACTGCAATGCCGAGGAAAAACTGGCGCGCTGGGTATTATGATAAATAAATAAATATACTCTAGCATTTTCCGGCAATCTTTACCTGCAAAACGTTGCGAAATGCCAAAGTAAGCTTCGTTCCTAATTACCGCTTGATCCCTTACCAAGCAAAGTGTTTTTAGCGACGTTTTTTCGCAGACAGTTGTAGTCTAGCGCGGAACATTCTGCGTTCTGAGATACAGTGGGATGCTTCGAAGCAGCGGAAGCCGTCTGTATTGTCACTAATCACATAACGCCGCGGTATTAGCTGCCTCGACTGTATCGGTGCTTCCTGCCTACACCTACTCCTACCTACACCTACACCTACCTACACCTACACCTACCTACACCTACATCTGTCTGTGCGTGCAGTGCAGCAGCGAGTGCGGCAAAGGTCTGCGCAAGAGGGAGGTCAGCTGCGGACCGGGTCTGGACGAGTCGGCCTGCAGAGGCACCAAGAAGCCCAGCACCGAGGAGGTGTGCGAGATGCCCCCATGCTCGAGCGCCTGGTACTTCTCCGCCTGGTCTGAGGTGCGCAACTTGAAACTCATGGACGACATTAGCTCGCTCGGTCAGCGGCAGCAAAACCGCGAGCTGCTTGGCAGGCTGGGACGCCTCGAAGAGATGTGATAGGGTGATGGTCGGGTGATGATGTTTGATGAGGTACTTAATGTCTTCATTATCGACAGAGACAGCGTCATAGCTTCAGAACACAGAAATTACCGAACGTAAATGGGTGGGACATGTAATGGGCACAGGAGATAACCGATAGTCTGTTGATTGGCAAAGTGGATTTGAAGGAAAGGAACACGAGGCCAGTGGTGGCGTAGTACAGTCATGCGGAGAGATTAGATTAGAAAATTTGCTCAGTCTCGTCGCAGGTCTGTTGGAGAGGCTTTTGGGCCTGCAGTGTGCTGACTGATTTTGACAATGGTGATATCTGCCACTTGCTGCACGTTCACGAGTTTTAGACCCAATTTCAATCCAACTGTTTCTGAACCTGCTGACGTTTCAACTGTGGGAAACGCGTCATGCGGCATAGGTCTCGCAGGTTTAGTACAGCATACAGCATTGCATACGATGGTCCTCAGAAAACAGCAACGCAGCAAGTGAGCGAGTGTGTGTGGCTCAGGATGGTTCCACCGTCTCTGGCGCAGTGCTCCGTCAAGTGTGTGCCCGGTGTGCAGAGGAGACGAGTGTTCTGCGTTCCCGGACATAATGAGTGCGACGTACTCGACAGGCCTTCCTCCCAGCAGCCATGCCTTGAGCTGTGCACAGGGACCTGGTTCGTGGGCCCCTGGTCAAAGGTGAGCCTGTACATGTCTTTCTAAATTTATGTGACACTCTCTCTGCATATCTGCTGTTTTCAGGCAGAATTGCTTGCAGGTCATGCGGCTCGTCAGAGACTCGTGAATCTGTCTGCACTGTAGTTGTCTCCTGCGGCTTTCTTCGGGTGCAATCCGCAAGCAGCTTAAAACGTGACGTCCTAAACTTCTGCAAAGTAAAATACAAAGCGGAACGGGGCTCATTATTTGGTATCTTCCTTCCACTTGTTTTACTGCGCCGTTATCACGTCTTTGTCACTGACTTTTTTCTTTTTTCACTAACTAACCATCTGGAATCAAACAATGTTTTCAAGAGGTTTAGTGTACGTCTTTCCGTCTAGCTGGTTGTCAAACCTTTGTAGCAGTTTCTTAACAACTGCTACAAATGACGCTACGGGTATGCTGTCAGGGAAAGTGGTAGCTCTGAAGCACAGCACAACAAGCATAATACGAAAAGTTCATGCAACCAGAGCAATGTAGCTAACTCATACACTACTGCAAATGTTTTTCAAGAAACAGAGCAGCAATACAATACGGCATCAGCCAGCGAAGAGTAGAGGTACTGGCGAACAGTTGGCTCTACGGACGCTTTCCTCGGCCAGCCACTACGGAGGTCTACCCCGCATCGTACAGCCGTCGTAATATAATAGCTGTCAAAAATAGCCTGAATAAGTCACTCGACATTGAGCCGGAGTAACTACGATGCGTTCTCGTTGTTGACAGAAGTCCCATACAGGGGTCTCTTCTGCTGAGACGTCGTACGTGTGAGGGCACCGCTATTTGATTTGGGGCTTCATTATTAACTCCTTTCTGTCGCGCAAATGATCATCGGCTTTCCTTCGATTTTTCTCCGCAGTGCCTTCCCGGCTGCGGCAACGGCACCCGCGAGCGGCAGGTGTTGTGCGTGGGCCAGCAGGGCGGACGCTGGACGACGGTGCTGCCGGAGGGCCACTGCGGCTACGCCGAGCGGCCGCTCGCCTCCGAGACCTGCAACACGCCATGCGCACCCGAGTGGCACACGTCCGCCTGGAGCCCCGTGAGTGCACGTGTGCTGATCACAACAAGCAATGATAAACTGCTCTCAGCAGAGCGACAAGCAACATTAAAGGATACAGGACGCAGACTTTGACATTAACGACCGCAGGTAAACTTTCGTCTTAACATCTTAGCTCATCCTAGGTCTTTCTGCGCCTTCCCGTATTTAATTGACTTCCCTCGAAGTCGGGCGTAGGAGAATCTGTTTGTTTTGTTAATTGGTTTCGAGGCGCAAAAATGAAACAACTTTGTCTCTTTCAGCCGCTACGCAGAGCCTTTAACCACAACTCCGATCTGATGAAAGGACAGCGTTTTAAGCTGCGATGCGCTATCAGAGAGAGCTCATGAAGTTACAGTGGTGGAGAGCGGCATGAAGGTTCTTGAGTTTTAAGGAAAAACAGAGGGTGTAGCCGCAACTTGAGAACAGCCTTGTTTTGAATAAAAGGAAAGAGTATGTGCCATGTCAAGACGTTAAAACCCGAGTCGAGAGAACATGTATTCTGTAAGCATCTGAAAAGGACCCAGCAGAAAAGAAAAGGTTTGTGTCCTACATACTGGGAACGCTTCGGAACTCGCTGAAAGCCGTTGCGTGATTTCAGGCTGGTTCACGTAGCACAGAGTGCTTAGCCTGCGCAAGATTCGAATGCAAGGCGTTGAACGCTCAATGAAAACATTGGACAGAACAGCAGTCACCATGCGTAGTCAGATGTCCCCAGCTTTTGGCGTTACTTTCCGCAGATGTTCGTGCTGCCTACAATTCGAGCAGTTCTTTCAACCTTCCGCTATATGCCACACATATATTGACAGCAAAGTAATGTTTCTTTTTTTTTTTTTTCATAACCTAAGAAGTCGCCTAGTGTGATGCTAAGATGTAACTGTTTTTGTGGCTATCAGAGTGCTTCCTGAAATGTTTGTAGACGCGTCGTTCTAAAACATGCCGTTTGTTTCATGTTCTGGACCTGTACTGAAAAATGTTGAGAGGAAATGAAAGGCGAGCGGTGTGTAAAATGTTGTTAGATTGTCCCTAGCCCTTATTTCATTTCGTAAGCAATGACTGACCGATGGATACCCTGGGAGAGTGGTGCTAAGTCCTTCTTAATACAATTCAAAATGAGTAAAGCAATGGGTAGATTGTTTTGTGCGCGCCTTGGCATCTTGTAAAGGAACTTGCCAACAATCAGGGATTGTGGAGGCTCGATAAAAGAGGTGTTTTTCTATACCTGGCCACATCTCCGCAGTGCTCCAGCTCGTGCGGTGGCCGGGGCAGTCAGACGCGCCAGTCGTTGTGCCTGGACATTGGCGGCAAGGTGGCCGGACCCGAAGCGTGCACGGAGTCTTCGCGCCCTTCGGCCCGACGGCCGTGCGGCCTGTCCACGTGTCCCACGGAGACGGCCGAAGAGCGCGGTTGCCGGGACACCCGCGGTCGGTGCGCGCTGGTGGTGCAGGCGCGACTCTGCAGCTACCCGTACTTCCGCCAGGGGTGCTGCGCTTCCTGCCGCCGCGCCGGCAGCCACGCCGCCGCCCCCGACGAGGACAGAGCTTGAGTACTGGCCGCACTCGTCGAGCACGTTGCCCGACGAGGCAACGGCATACGCCACGGTGAAGCGGGTACACCCAGGCGAAGAGCGTTCGTACTTCGCCAACAGCGCCAATGGTCCAACGCCCTCTCCTACACATTTCCCACACGATTACGACCATCGACATCGACATCTGCACATCAGAGGGCACCTCGGAGGACATCCACTCGTGGGATGTCCGCTCAGGAGGACATCCCTTCGCAAAAGGCACCTCGAGCCATTCTGTTCCATGTTCAGCCATGGAGAGAACTTTACGGGACGCATCAACGCACATTGCCCGCTTAAAAAAAGATACTCGAAGTACTGATGCCAGCCGCTTGGGCATTGGTTGGAGGCGAGGTTCGGGCTATTCAGACGACCTCAACGGGAAGATGTTGACGACAGCTGTTTCCAGCTCCACGTAAGCCGGCCCTGGTTGGCGTGAACTGTTGCGGTGCGCCGAACATCCCTGGGCGTCGAAGGGCACACCTCGTCCTCGCAGGCGAAAACCAGTGGGGATATGCTTAGGCGTCTACGTCCTCATCTGTCCGTATTCGGGGTTACTGGTCTTGTCGCATGAGGAGTTCTCAAAATCGTTGACTTTGTCCGTACAAGGTACAGTCCTCGTAGCAGACTGCACGCGTCTGGATGGCGCTAGCAGTTGCAAAGGTGCGCTGTTTGCCAAATGTCAATGACTGCCTCAGTCCGCTCTGGCTCCCGTGGTCGCCCGGGTGCTGCCTGAGGTCGTAGCTCAGGCGTATAGCGCCGGATGTGCACTGTACAGCCACGCTTCGTCGATGCGAAATCTCCAGAGTGTTGAGCGTAGTTTCTTGTACATATTTACTCTTCAGCGAAACATAACAGTAATGTGAGCATGTTTGTCTTTGTTTTTCTTTTTTTTTCAGTAAGTAGAAGCGCGCCTATTGCTCTTCGAAGCCAACGACATTTCTTCGAAGGTGTAACTGCAGGAGAGTTCTTTATCTGCGCCTACCACGTCGTCCCTTTTGGTTAAATAATAACCCTGAAAAACTCGAGTGGGTTTCCAGGCAAGAATGAAAGAAGTACGAGTCCCGACTGACGCCACACTTGGAAAATCAGAATAGCTATAGTCGTAACAAAATGTCTTATAACAGGCTTTGTGCAGACAACTTTATGAATATGTTGTATCCAGTAAACTCTTACAGCAAGGCTTCTCTGATGGACATGTTATTCTTTTACGCTATCTTAGGGCAGGATCAGATCGTGTTGCATATGAAAATGTTTGCTGTGACTGCTGAGCGACATGAACTTTTTAAAGAAAGTGCTGCGCTATTGAGGTTGTTCGTAATAGCCGCAATATGACGTTGCTCGCGACAACGGTGTGAAGTTGGGCTGGTTGGTGATTCAGGCACGTATTCAATGGGGGGGAACGACCCCTCTCGCTTACGAATCAAACTCAAGCCCCTCCCCAATTCCATCGGCAGTGCTCTTGTTGGGCATGTGATGTCCAGCAACCCCCCTCCCAAGGTACAAGAAACTACCTTGGGCCTTTCTCGAAAAAAACTTGACTACGTGCCTGTGGTGATTCGTGAACATGGTAAAAAAAACTGCGCGTCCCGTTGTGCCCCCTTTCCAGGAGCTGGTTTTTCGTCGTATTGGCGCGGACAATGTACCGAAGTGATCAAGTGAACGAAACACGATATCTGATGCGTGCTCTGTGTCTTGATCGTTGTTTTGTGTTCCTCGCCTTAATTACCTCCTGTACCGCCCCGTAACAATATTATTTGTGGCTTCATTGTGATCACTGCGCACGGGACATTTACGTCATACGACATCGGTCATTCTGCTCACTTTCTGTACCCGTCCGTTGTAATGCGAACTACTACTCCACGTTAGAGTTACAGCACAGCTTCATAACTGCATCATTCGTGTTCACGCTCGAATTCCCTAAAGACCGCCGCTATAATGCATTTTTTCACTGCCATGCGGTATGCGCCAACCCTTAACAACACACTGCCACAGGACAGTGATGTCCCATGCGATACACTCTAAACATGAATACGCCTATGCGGAAGTAAAAAGGGTAAAAGAAGAGTAAGGTGTCCTCTAGCACACTTACTTTTATAAAAGGCAGTGCATTAGAGGACAGCTTATTCCTTTTTTACTCTTTTTTGTTTAGAGTGTAGCCGAAAATTTTCTTAATTAGACCTAAAAATGCTTATTTCTGGCTCTTTTTTTTCTTTTAACAGTTTGGAAAAGCCAGGAGTTTGGAAGAAAGTAAGAAAAGTTTGTTTTTTAAGAATTATCCTAAAACTTAAAAGATTCCCTTTTAGACAAAGTTTATTCCATAAGTTCACCGAAGAAGAAATTATTCCCCGAATGCAACATCACTGCCACAGAATGATGTGGAGCGGTCAGCCTAGCCTTACAGTTACGCCACCTTTAATTCTGTTTCACAAAACAATTTTTTTTATGGGGCACAGATAATTACGTTCAAAGCGCCCTTATTTTTTCCTTGACTTTCGCTTGCCTTCTTACTAGCTGCATTGCTTCCGGTTTAGTAAGAGCAGTGGCGTGGGCGAGTCGTCTAACAACGATTTTTCTTAGTGATGCTCATTGTGTTTGTCTCCGTTGCTGACTTTCTCTTCGTTTGTGCTCTTGGTCGACCTTACTTCTTCATGACATGTCTATAATCGCAGCAGTGCCCGAGGCCCTCCTGAAATCGCCGGTTGTTGGATGTATTTCAAACGCAAACCAACGAGGAAACTGCATGGACAAAGTTCGGCTCTTCAGAACGCAGAAAGAATTGAAATGGTGTTTCGGAAAGCAGCTTTTTTTACGCTAGCTCTCAGGCTAGCTAGCGTTAGGTTAGGTTAGCATAGCAGCTAGCGCTAGTGTTTAGTTACAGTGCCTGTCGTGGGAAAGCACGTGTTGGTTGTGCGTTGGCCGTATATCACAGAGTGGTTTTGTACTCACTCGGTGCTCCTACGAAACTGATCGCGCTCTTGTGACGTCATGCGACGACCGGAAGCTATTGCAGAACATCTTATCTTCGATAATTATCCGTGTCTGTACCGCAATCTTCCCCCAAGAGGGAATTTAAGAAGAGAGGGTCTCCCGCCCCCCCAAACCAGAAATTCCGCTTAGGAAAACGATGCTGAACAGAAATTTTTTTCACAAAAAAGTCATAGCCCCCTAGCCGCCCATCCAAGAGCGACCGATAAAGCCACCTGTCTTCCTTTCGCTATAAAATCTCGGGCCAACGCCGAAGCGGACAAGGCCAAATGTTCACTGTTGGTTCTGTCATATTTCAGGCTCCACTGTGCCATGCTTGATTCGAATGTTGTACTACTACTGGTGCGACTGCCCTTCTCTGTGCCTCGCTGCTTATTCGCCCTAAAGGTGTTTTCGCAGCAAGCCATTTAAGCAATGCCACAAAGCCAACTGTTGGGTATAGGCAGGATGCGAAGTTTTGTATCTGTGCCAAAGACTGAAGCACCGTGTTTGAACAACGGGGCTTTTTTTATTCGTTTTAACATGACAGAGTTCTAGCCATCGTCACGCACTCGCTTTATCGGTATGCTGTTTTGGTAGGAACTGCTCAATCGAGCCGAAGGCTTTTATGGCGTAGAGTTCGTGCTTGCCCTTTCTTATGTGCACGGCGCGCAGCTCCATTTGTGCACGCATATTTGAGGCGAGCTTCACTAGCGTTTAGAGGTCAGGGCTTTTATTTTACTCGTTTCATTTCTCTATAGCAAAGCTATGCTTTCAAATCGACAACAAGGGTGCCAAATTTTGTCCAGTGTGCGAGCACTGTTGTTCGCGGGACGCGTATAGGCTAAGTATATGTTCAAGCTTTTAACCCTGACGGCATGCGCCGTCCTGCCTGTTGTGATGACTACTCATCTCGTTTTATATGGGCATATATTTGGCTAGCGTGACACTAGGCTAGTAGGTTTACAAAGGGGAATGGGTATGTGGGACATCAGTTTAGAAAGAGGAAGCCTGCTCTCGTGCGCTTATACATCATGAAAGGCGCTACTTGAAGCACGAAATCTACATAAGAAGGCAAATTTCTATTTGTCGAACCTCGTTATAACGACATGGTTTATAACGAAATAATAGATATAGCGAAGGAACGACGATTCCTCTTGTAATCTCGGTCAGCACAGGCTATAACGAAGTAGTGGCCGGGAACCTTCAACTTTGTTATAACGAGGTTCAGCTACTTGGGCTTCGTTATAACCACGCACAAAACTAGCTCTTTCACGTGTACGTAGGTCATGCAACAAAGGTTGGTGTAAGCGCAGCGTGCATTGCAGCTGTTTAAAAGTGGTCATTCCCGTGTACACCATTCGCCCGAACCTACGTTGTGTTTTGTCAAACACTGTGTGCATGCGACATGTAATTTTGCAGACTGCTGATGCGCCTGCTCCCCAGGAGGTTGAAGGGCGGCATGTTTTGCCCCATCTGGGTCGTTATTTTGACGCGTGAGATATTTCTGTGGCGTCTTTCAAACAGAGTATTCCTTCATGGTGGTTCACAGGGCTGTGCTTGTAAGCAAAGATAGGAAGATTGATTCTAACACCAGCATGTTCTTTGCCCTGTGCTGGCGCAAGTGATACCAACGCTTCAGAACACTGAAATAAATGTTTAGGAACTTGCCTGCAGCGTCTTGCGTGTATTTTTCCTCGTGCCTGCTTGACCGCCTGGGCATTTTATGCTGCCGCATCGAAGGGGTGCCCCAGTTCCTTCTTATAGCCGTTTCTTCGTTGTATCTGTACGTCCCCTAGGTTACAGCTTTCGCTACCAACAGGCCTACCTGCCACTGTGTACACAGAGGACGACATTTTAATGCGCCTGAAATGTGCATTGTAGCACCCTTCAACACGCGCATCGAGTGCCCAAGCCGTGTCCGGTGATACACCAACCAAAAATGTCGGCCTTCCCGAAGTGCGCCTGCCGCGGCCGCATGGGGTTCAGCTCCTCGAAAACGGTTCTCGGAGTAGTAGTGTCGTAGAAGATAGGGAGGGACCTATTCCGAAAATTTATCTCTTTTTTTCAAGGCTCTTAAATCGGTATAGGCCGTTGTAAAAGAGGGCGCGCGGGAACAACTTCGTCTCTAGTTACTGTTTGGGTTGGCTTTTCCGCAAAGCTCACTAGCCAGCAGGCCACAACACTTGTCCGCAGGACGAGAATGACATGTGGACAACACATACATCAGACCGAAGGTTTTGATTATGGCCCTTTCGAATCACCGAGGATAGTTTTTCGCTCTCGTATTCCGTCGCTTAACCACGTGGAACCAGTCGGACTTCGATGCCACCGCACTAACCAAGCACAGTGTGCAACGATTTCAACCGTAACAGCACGCTCCGAAAACGGAAACTTAATTGCTCATGGAATCGGAGACGCAGAGCCAGCTCACAGTGTGACGTGTGCAGCAAAAAGGTTTGGAAACGGAGAAACTGCGATGACCTTGGCAACTTGGCAACTTTGTCAAAGTACAGCATGGTGCAGCGGGCATGCGTGGCATCGACCAGAGTGCCGCGCATCCAATTTTCAACAAAGGGCGCACCAGTTTCAAAGCAAGCATTGAAGCTGACGAATTGTCCAGAAATATGTTCTACATCAGGCCCAGTTTGAAGTGGCATAAGTTTTCTGCATTTTTTGTGCGGTGTTCGACAAAGCAAACCATGCGCGGTGATTTCAGTTTGCCAAATATAATCTGTACGAAATTGCTGGGTTGCATTACGAAATTGACATACTCAGCGCGAAATAACCAGTGTGCTGCTTGGAGGTTCGCTATATCCCATTGTAGACGAATTTTACTTCATAAAAACGAGGCATCAAATACATAGGCTTCTATGGGAGCCTACAAGGGGAATGACTTTTGTAGCGAGAGCTACACTTAACTACCTAGTCGAGCATTTCTTCGTGAGCCTGGGAGGCAGATAGTGCGCATGCGCTAGACCGGAGAGGAGCAGCAGGTGCGCGGCGCATGACGTCAGAGTTCGCCGCCGCCGTCGCGCTAGGAGCCTCGCCGGCCCGACTACGCCCGCCGGCGCCGCGCGTGAATGAGCGGCGGAGACGCCTTAGCAAAGAGAAGAATGTCTTGCCAACCGGATACGCCAAGGTAGCTCTCGCTAGGTATATTCTGGCATAGCTGAGCTAAGCCACTGCCATTCTTTTTTCTCGTCGTGCCGGTTATTACGCTATGAGCCGTTTCGTTATAGCGAGGTCTTACTGTAGTTATGGATGGGGGGGAAATCTGACTGTGCAGCCTGCTCGTGCCCCCCCCCCCCCCCCCCCCCCCCCCCCGCCACCGAATACGGGCCGGTGTAGTTTCGGCTACTAGGCTTTGTTTCGGTGCAATGCCAGCAGTGGGGATGGGATGGCCGGGACCCATCCTCTGGGGATGCAAACCCCCAATGGGAGTGGCAGCGACTCCCAGACGACTGTGAGGGCCAGTCGTGCACGTGAGGTCCGATGCCTGAGCGGAGGCAGGCCTGGGTTTATACTCAGGTTGGACCCACGGAATCCGGCCCGGAAGGCATGTCAAAACGCCAAAAGGTTTTCAAATACATGCTACCTTCCTTCCTCTGCGCGCGGGGGCGTGCAAGTCTGGCTACCGACGCGTCGGTTTCTGGTTACGGAGAAACCAGGTCCGCGCGGGGGTTCATAGTGGCCAGGCTCTGAGGACCGCCGCCTCGGGGAAGCGGCCTTACGGCCGGCCGCAGGCTTAACCGCCTGCGGGATGCCGGGGGATGAGGGCTTAGTACTGCCTCGTAAGAGTCTGGCGAAAACCGAAGATGTGTGGAGTACCGGTGGAGTAGGCCCGGGTCATCTCATCCTAAGCCACGTTCTTGGTTAGTGGCCCGGTCGCCCAGCCTTGAACACTCTCTCCTCTGTAGGAGAAGAGTAAGCTAGGGGAGGAAATAAGTGCATGGATGGTTGGAGGAAGCACAGATGGACCCCCCGGAGCGACCAGTTCTGAGGCCGCGAGGCCGTTGACGTTCTGGACCTCCACGGGCGATCGGGACTATCACACATACTTCCGGTGTCCGAAAAACCGCGAAAAACCTTCGACGGCTAGTAGCCGGCAGGTGGGAAAGGCCTTCTAGTGTGCGAGAGGAGCCCCAGGTAGCTACTGACCCCGTGTTAGGTTTTCCTGTCTCCGACGGTCGGAGCCCGTTGCGTATGGTGGGTGGTCGGGCATCCCGTGAGTGGGGCCGCACCATTGGGCAATCTCGATGCTCTCCCTGTCCTGGCCAGGCGGGCCAGTAATGGAGTCGAGATAATTGAAGGATCAGAGCAAAAAACTCGCTGTCCCCATTCCCTTCCCACGTCCCATTTCCCTTTCCGCTACTTCCCAGGGGAGGTCAGGGGAGCCTCCCCGGGCCCGCTCTCTCGGCTGTGGGTCGCTAATGTAGCATTTTCCCTAATATTTTATTTTTCCACCCACGGGTGGTCAAATTACAACTTGCCTACGGGCCTCCTCTTTTATTTTTCAATTGGGTTAAGCCTGTTGTGTGTAAACGGTGCAGGCAGGGGCCTATTATTTTTATTTCCTTTTCGGTTGCCCCAACCTATTCAATGTAGTTATGGATGGAGGCTAGCTTTGTTATGGTTTTTTTGTTAACTAGCATAAGCTTAGCAATAAGAAGACAAAAGCCATTTCAGCTGCTATTGGAAAAGTGAGCTTTTGTTTTAAATTATATGAAACAGCCAGGGGGATGACAGCCCACTTTAGCAAAGAATATAACCCAAGCCCAGTTTTTAATATTTCTGCACGCTTATTTCGGCGCTGAATTGATTGTACAGAAATACAGATTCCTCAGATTGTAAGGCATAAACATGCAGAGACCTCCACAATTAAGCAGAAAATGATTTCCAGAGCTCAGCTGGGAAGCTCTTCTTGAAATTAGTGTATTTTCCACGCCTTTAGTCTTGTCTTCAACAAATTCTTTATGCTTGGTTTTCATATCATTTCTAACCAGCTGAAAACAAGAAGTTTTTCAAAAGGAACACCCACAGAGTAAATATTTTACATATATCTATAAGATATGTGATGTATGTTAACGCATCAAAATTTCAGAAAGCTTTATTCCTGTAGGTCTAAATTCAGAGCCCACGTAAGGTTACAGAAACTTTGAAAATAGTGCTTTGGTTAGACGATTTGCTAAAGTGTGCTGTCAGTCGGATGGCTGTTTCATGCTGTTTTGAAACAAAGCTCACTTTTCCAATGGCAGCTGGGATGGCTTTTATTGCTATGGCAATGCTAGTTAAACAAAAAAAGCTCAACAGAGCTAGTTTCCAGCCATAACTACTTCCAGTACCGTCCTAGAGTAAGGTTAGAATAATTTAAATTGCGCAAATAAATTCGCCTTGGAGCAGTAAATGTTATTAAACTGCTCAGATGTCCTTGTGTTCCGTCAAGCGTGTACGCAGAAAATGATAGTAACAGAGCTGACTGAAACCGCAGTTGTTTTGAATATCCGGTGACGCAAGGTATGCTAGCGGTCGTTGTAATTGTAAAGCTGAACTTGCCGTAGCCCCCGCTAAAACAGAAAGGCTGCGTTGCAGTAAGCAGCGTGGAAGCAGGCTACACCCGTACTGCATTGGCACCACCGCCCCCACCTTCGCCGCGCTCGCGTCCCGTCAAGCTTTGATCTAGAGTCACGTGAGATCATCGAAGGACCACACCATCCCAGTGCGGAGTCAACAATAGCCAATCCAAATACGAAACCTTTATCTTCTAGGCACTCCTGCGCCTGTTAAACAAATGTCCTCTAAAACAGCATGTGCCTATCTGTTTGAAGATCATATGACAGGTAAGGTTGACTAGTTCTACTTCAAATTATAATTTCCTAGACACTCGGACAGGTGCTAAATCCTAATGATGTACGTCTTTTGAAATTTTGGCTATCGATTTCAGTAGTGTTTAGGCTCCCGCCATCAGCGCATGCCGTGGCTTCCGGGTTCCTCTCTCATCGACAGGGGCCGCTGACAGCTCTGCTGAAACGGAGCTCTGACTTTTATGCGAAGCATACTAAAATAGCCCAACCCAGCTCCTCGAGCGCGGCGGTGTCGTTACCATTGACCTTTCGTGACCTCCATGTCATACCACGTGATGCGTGACGTCACAGCAGATGAAAAACGGGGGCCCAACTCGCGCCGTCGCGCGAGGCGTCGTGACCAAGGATGACCACGTGGTGCGTGACGTCACAGCAGATGAGAAACGGGGGCCCAGCTCCCGCCGTCGCGCGAGGCGTCGCGACCAAGGAGGACCACGTGATGCGTGACGTAACGACATAGGAGAAACGGGGCCCCAGCTCGCGCCATCGCGCGAGGCGTCGCGACCAATGTGTTTCCTGCTTCTGCCGCTAGGTGCGCTGTAGTGAACACGTTGCTAGGCGTACACGGGATAGAGATGCCTCCTGGAGACAGGGCTGCTCGTTGGAATGAGAAGCAAAAGTTGCGGCGTGCTACAGAGACTGATGAAGAGCGTGAAGAACGTCTAGCCAAGCGGCGTGCTCGATATGCAACTCGGCGACAATATGCTTCGCATCTGACTAGGCTTAACCTAAGCTAAGCCTCAGCCATTTTTTACAGTTGGCATCCAGTGCGCTCGATCTGCACATCGCACCGCGCAGCCTGCTGCAGAGGCACATCAGAGGACCGTCGACCACGAAGTTAGGAGCGGAGAGGAGTGGCCTTATCACAACCGTGGTGAAGCCTGCCGGGAGTCACGCCCACCTGCAACACAACACGGACTATAAAGCAGACACTGCACGCAACTGCGGGCATTTCTGGCAGCGACAGGGGACACGCTGACAGCTCTGCTGAAACGCCGTTGTGACTTTTTACAGGTCAGTCTTATTTTTCTTTGGCCGTTTGGGCAGGTGTTTTGTGTGTGTGTTTCCTGTTGCTGACTGGGGTATGAACATGGGCGATGAATTGAGGTGCTTAAAAATTTGCAGTGGTTTAGCTCTTGTTAAACCTGGAGGATTGCGAAATCAACGAGGAGAGAGAGATAGGCGATAGAGAGCGCGCGGCAGCGGCGGCGGCCCCGGCACGCTAGCTATGTGCCGCTACTGCGCATGCGCAACTGGTGAGCACGGCGGCTCCACCTTTGAGTCACCAGCGCAGCGATGGCGGCGGCGCGCCAGCTGTGCGCCGTGTGGCGTGACTGTTCCTCGCGCATGAGCAGTATGGCCTTTCCTCAGCTCCGCGAATGGCTCAGCGACTCGCGTAGTGTTGCTTCCGCAACAATATGCAATATGTACAAAACTACACGAGGATGATTCCAACCAGAAGTTCAATGACTGCAATTATGTGTATCATATTGGGAAATGCTCTGGTATCGCCGACGCCTAGTTCCATTCCATGAGGGAATCGACAAAAAAGGCATGGCGATGCCAGACGTGCCGAGTAGGGCATTCTCGGGGTGCATCGAAGAAACCTAACGCTTTAAAGGCTGCAGAGGCGGCAGATGAAATGCCTCAGATTATTCTCGTCCTTGTAGATAGATATACAGAAAAAAACTTGCAAAGCTTCTAAGCCTGAAAAACACCGTTGAAAAGATTGAACAAGCAGTGCAGCTGATGTCTGATAAATACGACAAAATTCTTACTGACACAGCGCCTCATGAAAGAGAGATAAAAAAAATTAAGACTAGGTACAAAACCTTGAACACCAGGACACATTGGGTGTGCAAACTAGTGCACTGCACGGGCTCGGGCCAGCCCGAAAGCCCGGGCCGGGACATGATTTGTTTTGCCGGGCCTGGGCCGGGCCCGGGACTGAAGTTGCGGGCCCGGGCTCGGGCTTAAAGGTGTGGGCACGCGCCGGGCTTGAGTCCGTACAGAAACGGCTGGTGTCCGACTTTTCATTCACTATTGCAGAGTGAAGTACACAACTGCGGCATGGAAGCAGCGACACGGATGAGCTACGACTTATAGTACGCTCTGAGAAAAAAAACTAAGCTTTACTCATTGACTCATTTATTTCCTTATTTCCACGCCGCGGCGCAGTGAGAGTAAAATTCAACCGGCCATAATTGGCCATTGATCGTTCGTCGTCCCAAAACATACCTATACACTATTAGAAATGCATTCGGGAAGAACATATTAGTTTAGGACGCTTATAGTCTTCAAGCACACACCGTGAAATACTCAAGCCTTTTAGTTTTTCGTTCCTGCTTAAAGGCGACCAGTTCGGCTATGAGTTCTACCTGTGAGATCGCGTTCACTAAAAAAATATCATCTCACTGCTTGCTAGGCAGCTTTAATGTTTATACTTTGCGATCGGCAAAATATAACTGTTTAAATCATGGGGGAATGCAAAGTATACTTTGCATTCCCCCATGATTTAAACGCGTAATAGGCTATAGCCTATTACGCGTGTATGCAGCCCTTTTTGTTTGGCTCTCGGAACTTCCGAGTTTATCTTTGCGCACCTACACGAGATCACTGTCCAAAAGAGGGCCTGGCGAGCACGACTCTTAATCACTTCCTTCTGGGTTAAAAAGAGCCAACTTTCTGCAAGCCAAACTGTGGTTTCAGAACCTTTGTCGGCCAGTTTCTTATCGGTCTAGTAGCAGTCTACTTGCTCAGAGTGAGCAGTATACCTCATGCGTTACTGTGAAACGGGCCGTGCCGGGCCCGGGCTGGACTTCACTCCGGGATTCACGGGCCGGGCCGGGCTCGCTAGCGCGATAATTTAGCGAGCCCGGGCCGGGCTCGGGCCTCAGATTAAGGCCCGTGCAGTGCTCTAGTGCAAACTATGAAGAAACAGCAAAATGATCTTGAATGGAGGTGCCGTAAGCTGAACCTAGTTTCATGGAGGCGAGAGACTGAACCGGAAAACTTGCTTGATAAGATCAATGCTGTTGATAGACGATAGATATCCCTGAGTTATCCAAACACGAAGTTGTCCCCATTCACCACCTCCCGGCTAAGCCCGGCAAAATATTCCTGGAATTATACTCCGCTTCGCTAGACAAGATACCCGCGAAGAATGGTTTGAGAAGAGGCGTGCCCAAAGTACCCACTCATCGCAGGCGTACATTCAAGAAAGTTTGACAAAACACTCACGCAGCAGCCCTCTCTAGTTCATCTTCCTGTTTCTCTTCTACGTTTTCCCAAAAATCTGTCATGGATACACAACAATATGTATCTCCAAATAACTTTGAAAATTTTGTTGACAATGACTTTAAGTCATCCTTTAAAGTATTTCATGCCAACATGCAATCTGCTCAAAACAAAATCACTTCACTTGAGGTTCTCTTAAATCAGATTAAGACCCAGTTTGATGTACTCATATTGACTGAAACATGCTATCACGATGATGATCATGCACTATGTATTCCAGACTATTTCACATGTAATCTTAAATGCTCGTACGAATGCGAATTGCTTTCAGCTTTCACAAAAACAACACATTTCGAGGCATTATCTTTACGTAGCAACAAGACTGTTCTTGTTGCGGTGTACAGACCCCCCGAAGGAAACTTCGGGGGGTTCAGTTTTCTTTCTTCGGGGGGTTCAGTTTTCTTTCATTTTCTCGAGTCTCTATTCTCATACCTTAATGACAGCGATCTTTGCCTTGTTTGCGGAGAAGCCTTCAATTTAAATATGCTTGAATCAACTATAGGTCCTATAAAAAATTCAATCTGTTGGTTGAAACGCAAAGTATAAGAAACACCATACCCCTTGCAACACGTATTGCATCCACTTCGTCAACACTAATTGCCTTATTCTTAACCGATCACACAGCCAATAAAATTAAATAAGACGTCCTTATATGCGATCTCAGTGATCACCTTTCTATTTTTTTTTTGTGTGTGTGTGAAAGTTCTAGAAAAAGAAAAAAAATCGCAAAGTTATCCGCCAGCAAATTTTGTCATCCCAGTTAGACCAATTTCGGGATGATGTAAAGAGAGCGGACTGGTCGGACGTTCAAAAATCGGACGATCCTAATGTCTCTTTTTGCTTATTCACGGATAGAGCTTTACAGGAAAACTTTTCCTTTCCTGTCTGTTAGCGTGTCTTGGAAAATCAGGAAACCTCGGATAAATGACCGCCAACAGTTTTAAGAATGACATGTTTCACAAGTTTATACAGACCCGAGATATGGCTGAGCTGAAAGAATTTAAGCAATATAGAAATAGACAACAAGGAAATTAGGAAAACTACAATTGACTGTTTTGAAAACTCTTCCAACATAACGAAACATGATTGCAAGTTTACTTGGCGAAAACTCAATCATGTTCTTGGCCGTTCATCTATTCCTGACCCGGTGTGTGAGCGCAAAATAAATGGCAGGTTACTATATTGCCTATATTACTACATGGCGGGTTACTAACAATATGGACCTGCCTTGGCGCATGCTTTTAATGGCCACTTCGCAAATTTACCTGCACCAGTATAACGCAAGCATGCAGTTTCCCTCTTTAAATAAATCTCCAGCAATATTTTCCTCGGTCCTGTGACCAGTAATGAAGTGTACTCAAAGATTATGCAACTAAGAAATTCGACCAGCCGTGATGACCACGACGTGCAAATCAAACCCGTAAAATATGTCCTCGATGTTATATCACCTGTCCTACCACATATTTTAATTTGTGCACAAGCTCTGGAGTCTTTCCTAACGACATGCAAATAGCAAAAGTAAGGGCTATCCATAAGAAAGGTGATCATAACAATCTAAATAACTATCACCCAGTTTCTATCCTTCCCGTGTTTTCCAGAGGGTCGAAAAAACTTCCGCTAGTGAGCTTTGAAATTTTTTTGAAAAAAACAAACAGTATAACTGATGCCCAGTATGGTTTTCGGAAATTCCGATCTACAGAACTTGCTTTGCTTCACCAACACGAATACCTTTTACTATCTATATTTGTTGACATGTATGTATCAAGAATAATTCTACATTTTACAAAGGCACTTGATTACCTCAACCGAAATCTTCTTCTTGAAAAACTAAAAAATTACGATGTTCGCGGATTACCGTTACAGCTAATTAAATAATATCTCTCACATCGCGTACAATATGTTCAGCTATACGGTTATTCTTCAGGCTTTACTCGTACTCAATCGCGAGTCCCACAGAGAAGTATTTTAGGGTCATTTTTATTTAATATGTACTTAAACGACATTGTGAATGTGGACATGCAGGCTAAGTTCGTCATCTATGCCAATGACGTTAGCGTTTTTTATGTTTCCGATAACTGAACAGAATTGTTCTCATTGCAAACGTGGTGTTATCTAAAGTAGGTGATTGGGCAAAGCAGAATGGTCTAATAATTCAAATCAAATCAAATCAATTTATTTAGCATTTCTTTCAAAACAGAAATAAATGCAAGGATAAGAACAAAAAGCTGCTTCTTGAGCAGCTTGACAACGGTTCTTACCCCTTGTTTTCTTTTGGCAACGGATAACAGCAGAAATAATACAAAGCTGCGATTAAAATTGTACGAAGATAAGAGCATGCAGTATACATAGAAACTGTAAACAGTTCTAAATCAAAAGCGATCGTTTTCCGTGCGAAATCAAGAGTAGTTCCATCGGAGTTAAGACTTATACTAAATTGTTCGGAGATATGTATCGAGGATGAATTTAAAATGTTAGGGGTCATTTTTACTGAAACGATGACTTGAAGTCGACACACAGACTATATATCGTCAAGACTTGCATCAGTAGTTGGCATTCTCTACAGAAACAACTATTTCCTACCGAAGAACATTATAATGCTTTTATAGAAGTGTCTCTTTTTGTCTTATCTAAATTATTGCATACTCGTGTTTGGCACGACCACAGTGACCAGTATATTGAAACTCGGTAGACTTCAGAGAAAGGTAGTTAGAATTATCACAGACTCTGCGCATGATTCCAATCTGCAGCTGTTATTTCAAAAGCTCGGCCTATTACATGTGGAACAGATGTATAATTACAACCTATGTCTTGCATTAATTACAGAAAGGAGTCAAAACAGCAATATCCTGACAAATTTAAGGAAATTAAATGTTAAAGTTCTGTTAGTTCACTTCACAAGAAAACTCTGATTCTGGAAAATTGATTCCTGCAGAAAAAAATAGCTGTGCAAACCCTAAACCACCGTATACCTTCTGTCTTAAATTCCTATTTGTCTAAACACGCCGATGTTTTACAACTGAATGCTAGGCTGCTCAAGAATATTTTTCTTCAATAAAGCGTAAACCGTACATAACCGGTATTAGCCTCGTATTATTCAGAAACTGATTTTTCGCTGTCATCTCACTTGTGATGTATTTCTTTTTCGGACAGTGTTTGACTGCAATTGCGCTGCAATTTTAGATGTGCGAGAATTTTATCGTGTTTCATTTTTTATGACTGTGTAAATTTTCATTCCTTAAATTCCACCACAGAGCATGAGGTTTTGTTTCCATGTATCTTCACTATCAGCATTTGCACACTTACCATGTCCACTAGTTCAGGTTCCTGGGTTTTTTTTTTTTTTTTTGATAAGTTATGCTGTCAAGTGCCGCCTGTCATTTTCATGTATGGAAGAGGGGAGGAGGGGGGGGGGGACGTAAAGCCCTTCTACTCTATATGTAGTCAGTCCTTATGAATACGTTGTTTTCTTTCCGCTTATTTTCTTCTCTATCTGGTACCTTTCAAGGCTGTTTTCGTTCCAGAAGTGCGGCAGTTTATTCAGCGCCACTTCCCCCCTCCCCCCCCCCTTTTTTTTTCTCTCAGTTTGCCACTAATCGTACACGAGATGCAATATGCTCAGTCATAGCCAACAATTCTGGGCAAAGGCATTTTTGAGCGGGAAACTCTTATGAATGCAGTTTTTGCACATAATTTAAAATTTCACCTGAACAATCAATGTATCGGCAGGTCACGCAAAGGCAGTCCTGATTTTTTTTTCTATTAATGTTATTGCTATTAGCGTTCCCCGTTGGTTTCTTATGGAAGTTTTTACTGTTCGATGCGCTGATGGAAACACTCTAAACGATTTTGCTAGATAACAGAAGAATGGACCATTACATTTAATATTTCTATAGCAGTACCTTACCATTTTGCAATTTTCATTTTTTTTTTTTGCCAGAATCACGACCCCCTCTATAAACTTCCGACCTGCTCACTGACGCCACCCCTACGGCGGCGCGCGGACCTAAAAACTGTTGTGTAGGGACCGAAGTTACCGCCAGGTGTCGCCTGGACTAACCCCCACAGCAGACGATGCGATGTCGTGCGCGACGGTCCTGGCTGGTCCTGACGCACTGCAGTGCGCGTTCTTCTGTTTGTTTTTCGTGTTCCTAGCGCGTAGATTGACTGATTCATGGGGTTCAACGTCTCAAAGCAGCACTCGGGCCATGAGAAGCACCGTAGCGGAGGGTTGCGAAATGCGATTGACTACCTGATCCAGTGCACGAGCGATTTTGCCGTGGGAACGCATAGGTATGAAAAACAAACAACAGTATTATACAGCGCATGGCGTGGAAAATGCAAGTCTTATATTCCTTTTCTTGCTTCATTTTGTGCAACAACGCTTCGCTGTCTGGTGCAAAAGTAATTCGTGCATGGGTAGTCAATACATTGATCTTGAAAACCATGCAAGTTCCTGCAGCGCGAAAAAAATACAATTAGCGTACACTGTCACCCGTATAAGTCGGTTACCTTTACGACCTGCTTATTCCAGGTTCCGTAAACTTTACCTTTATCATCCTGTCCAGAAGGGAGGATAATAGAGAACGGTAGGGGCGCCCGCGTTTTATGCGTTGGGGTCTAGTAATAGCGACCTTCTAACAACGAAAGCAACACAAGTCGGCGTGCCGCTACGTGCTACAGCGACTATTCGCGCCTACAGTATCTTGAAAATGACCCCTAATAGCGTTAATTCTCGCGGTTATGGCCACTGTTTGAGCGTCGGTGGAGCTTCGCTGGCATTAACTGCCGCGTATCTCGATCGCATCGGAGGTGCCCTGAGCTTTCATTACTGCGGCTACATAAAGCGTTAGGAGGCAAACTGGACTTCATTCAGCAACTCTTGTGAGCGCTTCTCATCCATAGGAATGTTTATGTAGTATAACCAACTTTGATAATCTATGAAAATCTTGTGCTGAAAAACTTTATTTCCGTAGGATTTTCATCTTGAAAAAGGACATGTGTTCTGGTTGAACACTTTTAGACATCCTGTTGTTTGCAATACTAGATGAACCTGGGTGGTTAATCTTGATAACCACCTATAGCTATTAACATTAGATCCACCTTCCTCTGCAGAATGAAACTCGGAACGATATTCTGCTGCAGCGAATGCATTCCTTCTCAAAGTGAAATGCTTAGCGGTTAAATCTCGTTATGACTGCGACAAATTTTCACGATTTTCATGCTCAGTACTAATAGACGAAAATTTGGAATTCCATGCAAGTTCCATGCTGCAAACCTTTTGCACGCGGCTGTATGCAGTAGTTTTGCACTGCACGAAATAGAGGTAAAAAGCAAGCTCACAGTTCAAGCAAAGTTTTATTCCCTGAACATATGGTACATTCTAGCACCAGTACTTGTAGTGACCATTTCTGTTCCCATTTGCAGACATTGCTTTTGAAGCATCACAAATGCAGGAAAATCAGTAATCCGAAACTGAAATGTTCAGACCAGCAGAACATATTTTATTAATGTACCATCATTAACACTGCCAAGTACAACCAGTATACTACCAGTTAAAATTAGGCTGTATGACTAAGGACCTAATCGAATATATACAAGCTCCAACTACCTAGCCCCCAGCAATTTACCGACAGCCCACCAACATAACATCGGAAGCAAGTATACAGGCATCAGTTCCCCACTTCCTCTGGCAGAATAAAATCAACCCTGCTCTAGCGGCTACAACATACTGACCTAGGACGACAAATTCGCAAATGAGACCACACAGAATAATAATAGCTCCTTTAATTTTCATCATGAAGGTGAGGGAGGCACGGAGAAAAAGCTGAGAAGCAGCCTGACCAGCTCCGGCTTCCCAGAAATACACACGATCATCTCTGAATGTCACAAAAGCAAACACCTGCGGCACGCAACAACAAGCGGAGCACGCGGAGACAGCCGTGCGGAGAGCGGAGAGCAAAGCCGGCAAGGGGGTAAGTTGCAGCGCCACTGCTTGCGGCGGCAGTTTGGCGAACTAAAAAAAACTAGACAAGCAAAAGCAAATCTGGCGACAGGGGGAGCGTCAGCATGAACAGGTCGGAAGTTTATAGAGGAGGTCGTGGCCAGAATGGACATGAAACGTTGCTCTTGGTCACTTGGCCTCTGCCTTCCTTTGACTAGGGCCCCTACTTGCTTCACACTTGGCGCAGTCGACAGGATCATGCCGGGAATTTCGCCACCCGCCTATGGATGAAAAAAAAAAACTCCATGCACCCGCCCTCCCTCTCGCTTCTTCGCTTGTGTTGCTCACGGACCACATGGCATCGTAAAAAGTACATATCAGCCACATTCGGCTGCACTTTCTGTGTTGTCACTAAGCAAACTAGATGGAGGCATGAAGCAGCGCAGCTGCTAAATAGCCACACGTTTGTTCAAACGTGGTAAATAATTCGTTACCTACAGGCATGGTGCGCCTACAGAATCGAACAGGAAAACAGTTGGCAGGCGACGGCATCTCGCAGCGCGAAACGGAAAGAGTATGCAAGAGCTTTTCTTGAAGGTCACTAGATGGCAGCACTTCTACTTTAAACTCCTGTGGGAACTTTTGTTTCACGTAGTATATAGACACCCTCCCCTTAATAATCGAATTTTACCAGCGCTTGGAGACAGGAACACTAGGGAATATTGACTGGTTCTTCAATTGAACCCTAAGAAATGAAACCTGCAGCTCTCGCGATCATTTCACGTGAGCGCTCGCTCCACATACAGCGCGATGTCGCTTGCAACCCGAGCAGATAATAACTGAGTGCACGTCGGCGCGATCTTTTGAAATCAAATTGTCAGTTACTCTACTCACTTCGGCCGTTAGATAGAGAAAAAGGGCGATTTGAACGGCCTCAAACAGCAGTTGGCCTTCGTAAGCGAAGGTTGGCTCCCTGATGTACCGTTTATTGTCCCCCTTGCTTTTGCCTTTATAAGATTAATTCCTAATAGGACAGAATTATAGCTTCTCTAAATTACAGATTGATTGATTGATTTCCGCTTTTGTGGCACGAGATCAACTATGGTAAAAAAAAGCGCATAACAAGGTTAACTGCTCAGCTCAAGTCTTTCTAATTTACTGTTCAATTTGAAATCGGAAGGTATGTTGCAACTGCCAGTTGATCATACTGTGAACCGATAGCCAAACCATTCAAAAGCTATAAAAGTTTCAGCAGTCCCTCTTGCCAGGGAAAAGAAGACAGAGAAAATGTGAATTGAAAGAGGATCTGCCGGAGTTTTCTCGAGAATGGCCTGCGAGATATCGCAGTGCCCTATAGACGTGCAGCACACAACGACTCACATAACTGACCTCAAACAGCAGGACACAAAACCAACCTAAAAATGCTTAGGTTATTTGAATTCATTATGTGAATTCTTTCTATCTTTTTCAAAAAAATGTGAGTAGCAATCATTTTGTATTGCTCTTGAATCTTGTATGGAGCAAGCAAATTGTACGGGGCCATTTCGTACTTGCTTCCGGCGTGAGTTCTGAAGTAAAACCTGCAGGTAGCCGCAGCCCGCCTGTTTTATGTGTTGCCGTTGTTGTGCCCTTGGAGAATTGCTGAGTTGTCCTCGTTCATGTTGCCATTTCAAGATAATGATGTGGGCGAGTACAAGGCTGCATTAGAACTTGTGAGGGGCGCTTGACGGGATTAAGAGGCGTTGCCTTTCGTGACAACATAAGCTATTCATCAGTTCTGGGCACCTTCCCCCCGCTATTAAACGCCGCCTCGTAGGACAGTCTCTGACTCTATGAGCGCCTATTTTAAGGTTGAATTGCAGAAAAACTTCGTGTGTACGAGGTCTGTTAGAAAAGTATCCGACTTCATTTTTTTTTTTTTTTTTTTTACGAACACCTGATGGATTTGAAACAAGCACGCTTGCACCAGCCTACCCTGAACCTTCGTGCGCATGCACAAATTTTTCCTCGCCTGCCGATAGCGTCAGTCGCTGGCACGCAGCGTTTGAGTGAGGCGGTGCGCAGTGCTCTCGTCGGTTTTTTTATTGTAAGGAAAATGGCGGAGCGACAGGAGCAGCGCTACTGAGTCAAATTTTGCCAGAAATTAGGCTACAGCCAAGTGGAAACCATTCGGAATACACAGACGGCTTTCGGGGACAATGCTATGAGCAGCACACAGATTAAGCAGTGGTACAATTGGTTTAAAGGCGGCCGCACATCGGTGCAGAGAGAGCCACGCTCCGGTCGGCCATCAACATGCCGAAATGACCAGGTCATTGCCGAAGTGAACGCTGTGGTGACGCGAGACCATCGTGTGACTATTCGAGAAATTGTGGAAGAGGTGGACATCACCCCAATTTTTCTCCACATTCCATTATCGCCGAAAACTTGGACATGGAGAAAGATGCGGCGAAATTCGCGCCGAAGCTGCTCACGGTGGAGCAAAAGCAGCTTCGTGTTGAAGTGTCACAGGATATGCTGGATTCCACAAACAGTGACCCCGACTTCATCAACACCATAATCGCTGGTGACGAGTCTTGGGTGTGCAGGTACGACCCGGAAACCAAATCCCAGTCGTCACAATGGTAGCATTCCACGGCACCAAGACCAAAGAAGGCCCGCCAAGTGCGCGCAGCAATGTCAGAGTGATGCTGACTGCTTTCTTTGACTCCCTCTGTGTGGCACACCACGCGTACGCACCCCACAAAGTAAACATGGACCAAAAGAATACTACAGGGATGTCCTCCGTCGCCTGCGTGGTGCTGTGCGGCGCAAGACGCCGAAGTTGAGGTCAACGGGAAATTGGCGCATCCATCATAACAATGCTCCTACACATTCCTCGCACTAAATTCACACTTTTTTCGCGGAAAACCAGACTGCTGTAGTTCAACAGACTCCTTACTCTCCTGATATGGCCTCCTGTGACTTCAGGCAGTTTCCTAAAATCAAGAGGTCATTGAAAGGAGAGCGATTTCAGACAAGAGAGGACATTATGGCTGCAACGACAGCTGAGTTAAACTACATTCCGAAAGGGGCCTTTTCGTAATACTTCCAACAATGGCAGCACCACTGGGAGAAGTATGTGGAGTCCCAAGGAGACTACTTTGAAGGTGATTAGGTTTCCAACGCTCCAGTTATGCCAGTTTTTTTTCTTCGGCAAAAGGTCGGATACTTTTCTAACAGACCTCGTATTTTTACTCAGGATTCCATTCGCATACCCTGAACCACACACAAAATACATACTGCCACCAGGTGACCCCTGGTGGCATCAGAAGAAAAAGAGGTGAGAGTTGGCTGACGCGCCCTGAGGGCTGATTCTGTTAGCGCTGCTGGCGAACGGTGTGGGCATGTACACATGGTGTGGGCATGTACTCAAAATCCCCACCTCCCCCCTTCCCCTACCCCTTCCAGAGAGGCATGGGAGACTGCCCTCCTCAACTGCTCCTCGCTTGAGTCCCAAAGGGCTCTGGTGAAACGGGCGAGAGACGGGGCCTCGTCGTGCGGTGTCCCGGACTAGGGACGCCGACCATGTAGCGGGGCCACTCTGTGGCTCCCAAACTCTTTTTTTACAATATAAAAGTTTTCACCACCACCACCACCTGCCTTGGTTCCGTGACAATATTCATTGGTTTACGTAGGTTCGAGAGGTATACTGTTTTGTTTTACGTCTACATCCACAGTGTAGTGAGCAGATTTGTGCGTGTGTGCGTGTGTGTGTGTGTGTGCGTGCGCGTGCGCGTGTGTGTGCACGCGTGTGCGTGCGTGCGTGTGTGTGTGCGTGCGGGCGCGAAAAACATTTCTGGCTACGTCCCTGGGCCTCGATCTCAATGCCATAGGTAGCATAAGAGGGTTCTCGCACAGCTTCCACCCTTACCTATTCGATCACGTTCCTGTGGCACTCGCGGTAATACAGGACGTACTATGGACGCTATGGACGAGGGTGGGGCGAGTGAAGACGCTCAAGGCTTGATTACAGTACATATAAATACCTCCGAAAGCAGAAGATTGGACAGCCGTCGTCGTAGCTCGGTTGGCAGAGTACCGGACGCGAAATTCGGAGGTCGTGGGTTCGGGTCCCACCGGCGGCATGTGGCTGTTTTTATCTTCTGCTTTCTAATCAACTATCTTTAAATAGCCCTATTAATCTCCCATTGATGAACACCGCAAATTAAAAAAAAATATATCTTATGTGCCTCGGTTTCCTTGACTGTTGGCTTCCGTCATGGTTCTAACTTTGAATTTGAAGTTTAAGCTCTTGCTCAATGGTACTGATAGCTTCGTAGGAAGGAAAAAATTAGCTTTCTATCTCGATACCGTACGTCCACCTGGCAGATCTCTCCTTGTCTTTCCAAAAAGTAACCCTTGGGCTTCATCCGAGAAAAGCTTACGGGTGTGTGCCCGGATCTACCACTCAAAAGCTTCACGTTTACCCCTAATGCGAGAGGGGTGGGTGGAGAGCTCATAGATTCAAAAAAAGGGAATTTGGTCACCTAACTGTATTTTTAAAAAAGTTAGCGTTCAGTAGCTAACGCTACAAGGGGACGAGAAACAAAGGCGTAGAACCATGCTACGTGCAAGTTCTCTGTTTCGCCGCAGTGCCGTTGACGTCGTACGACGTGGAGCTGCGTATCACACGCGGATAACTCTTTCGCGAACAGGGTATAGCGGTCGTGAGAGGATCGTTCTTTAGTGTTTCCATCCAGGTACGGTGTCGAACGATGAATGCTCTTCCAAAGCACGACCGCGTCTCGCGCCGGAGCCGATGCATTCACTAATTAATCGCTCCCATGCCATCCCTTAGGCGCATCATCAGCACGCACACCCAACTGAATGACGCCCAGGCTTTCAGGCGGCGAAATGTTCGAAACGAATTCAATTAAACGAGCGCTGCTCTCCCCGTCTTTGTGCGCGGAAACAACGCCTGAAAGAAGTCGGCCGTGAGCGAAACGCCCTTCGGAGAATGCAGCCGAGCTCAAGTGCTCCTCTCAATAGCGTGCTACAGGGTGAGCGTGAGCTCCGGCGCCCGGCCGGCCGGAAAGGATTGGGCCAAAAAGCCGCGCTGACAGTGAATGAGGAGAATCGCGTTGCGGATGCCCGCTTCGCTTGCATGCTGAGGGTATAACATCTGCGCCTGTCATTGACTGAGATTGAAAGGAGCCTCGCCCGCATCCCCTCCAGCCCACTCCAGTGCTCGCTTCGGGGCGCACGCTTGGAGATGCTCCCGCTTGAAAGAGGGAGCCAAGTTTAAACGCCGTCATTAAAAGCGGAATGAGAAATGCCCGCAGCTCACGCTCTTTCGCGAGGATGGATGGGAGACAGAGAATCTGTTCGGCGGGGCGTGTAACAGAGCGCTTGCTACATTTCGCTCGCGGCATTCAAGCTCGAGCCCCGCGGACGTTCGCAGACCGAAAACGGGGGAGGCCCGAAAATTTACAGCCGAATGGAGATTTCACACTCTCCAATGAGAGAAAAAACTTGAATCTGCAGCGTTTTACGCTTTCTGGATGGACACCTGGAAAAGAAGCCGGTGGGAAGAGACACAGTTGAGTAGAGGGGAAGGGGTTCAGGAACTGAATTTCTGGTTCGCTTTTAAGACAATATACTTATCTGATAGACTGCACTGAAGCATGACCATGTCGAACATTTTGGGGTGAAAATTCTGGAAATTGGATAATTTCAAGAGACTGTAATGGAAATATTGAAAGTAATGGTCCGTTCCTCTGAAAAGTAGCAAAACCTTGCTTTAAAACGTTTCCATTCATCGCATCAAACAGTTGACACTGTCATAGAACGCCAATGGGGTATGCTTTTGACGTTTAGAAAAAAAAAGTGCGAGACTGCCGTCGGGTGATCTACGGATATATTGATTGCGTTCATCAAAGGTTTCCCGCTCAAAATGCTTTTGTCCAGAATTGTTAGGTATGACATCGTTGTTCTGTATGAGTAAAACACGTTTTTGGGCAAGTTGGTAACATTCTTGATTCATATTGCAGCGAAGAAGCACACACACACGTAGAAGGAACACGCAGCGTTCGTCCGTGTTTTTTGCGTGTTCCTTCTACGTGTGTGTGTGCTTCTTCGCTGCAATATGAATCAATTCTGTATGAGGTGCACCTCACATCTTAGGCTACAGGGTCCCCTCACTGTTATGCACAAACCATGATTTTATACCTTAAATCTGCTTTGAAGAACGCAAGGAACAGTTGTGCGCCTTGCCCTCTGGGATACCTCTCTTCCATATTTGATTAGACTGAAAAGATATGATCCATGCGGGCGCAGTAGATCAAAACATTTCCTCGACATTTGGCCTTGAGTGCACATGAAAGCCACAGAACCTTTTCTTAGGTGTTGTTTTCAGTTTCGCATATGCAGGTTGCGCTGCAGAGACCTTGCAGTCCTTGGCGAAAAAAAGAAAATACGATGAGTGCCCTGATGGATGAAAACAATCAACTGTTTATTCTTGAACGCGCCTTCTGGGCCTGCGCAAGATAGGCGACGGTCACAGCGCAGAGACAGTGGGAAACAAGATAAAAAAAAGACCAACACACGCTTTGACGTGTGCATTCGTGCACTGCACCACAAATGTAGCTCTGACAACAGTGCATGCCAAAGGCGAGTCCTCCTTCACGGATGCCAGTTCCTTTTTTATTTTTTGCAGGCGGAATCGGCGTCCCAGCATCGATGTTGCCGTGCTTTTTTTGCTTTCAAGCTTTTTCGAAAACAACTGCGGCGTGACAGCATGAGGGAACAAGCGTATCGCTCAGATGGAAGGTATGCGAAGCTGTCTTCTAGTTCACTTTCGCACGCCATCTATTTCAGGACGGCACAATGTCTGGAGTTACGCAGAACCAGCTGCGTCTCATTAATAGAAAACATGCAGGACCCCTTTTTTCCAGCGCCAAAAACATTAGAGGCTTTCGCCCCTCTCTCCGCAGCTTTTAAACTTATTTCACTCTCTCTCATATGTCACTTTTTAGTAAAGAATGGGAGAACCTTGCGGGAACAATGCTTGTGCGGCAGCGCAGGCGACTAGCAAGAAAATCGAGACTCTAGTTACGCTGTAGCGGCGCTTGATGGCTAAATAAAACTCCCGTTGGTAGGCGCGTAATGTCACAGGTCATCCATGCACAATAACCATTGCCAATCCACATTGGTTGGTATTATGGGCGGCAGCGGCATTGTCCTTATGCTCCGGCCGTACACGTCATGACACGTGTGACGCCAATCCTTCATCCTTCAGAGCCCGTTCCTTGGCCCATCGTACGGCAATTCGTCCGGCTCGGTATGCAAACGATATTCTGCGTCTGCACTGTTCCCTCGTGCTACGTTCCTATCGTTTTTTTTCTTTTTGTTTGCGAGTGACGAAAGGATCTGCAAATGTGTTCGATTGGTCACTTTTCACAGAAGGCATCGAAGAAGGATGCCTTCAAATGGCTGCTGTCTATCCTGAATGAGCCAGGAATGCTGGGAGACGAAAGAACAGCGCACGACAGAACAGCATGCGTCAAAACAGTGCACAAAAACAGCATGCGATAAAACAGCACGCAAATACAGCATGCGATAAAACAGCACGCAAAAACAGCACAGCAACAAAACAGCGCAGGGAAAAAACAGCGCTACGCGAGAAGAGCACGCCGGACAAAACTAACAGAACGTTGCATGTGAACTCGATTACTTCTGCTACACATAAAATAAATAAATATGAATAGTAATAATTGACATAACTTTGCTGATCGGCAGGCCACTACCTGCGCAGAGCCGGACAACCCTGGGTAGGACTAAGTTATGAATTCTTAGTTCATGCTATAAATACTGTTCCAAGATGTTTATCTGATGGATGTATAAAGCGAGAGTGTATTTATATATATGTGAGGAGCAATTACACGACTGGGGATGTCAGCGTCACGCTAACGAGAAATTGTAGCAATAAATGTGAATATTCCGCCGAAAATTGCATGGTAGTCAGTCCATCCGGCGCAATAAGAATGTATTCCTAGGATTTGTGTGTGTGTGTGTGCGTGTGCGTGTGTGCGCGTGTGCGTGTGCGCGTGTGCGTGTGCGCGTGTGCGCGTGTGCGCGTGCGCGTGTGCGCGTGTGCGCGTGTGCGCGTGTGCGCGTGTGCGTGTGCGCGTGCGCGTGTGCGTGTGCGCGTGTGCGCGTGTGCGCGTGTGCGTGTGCGCGTGTGCGTGTGCGCGTGTGCGTGTGCGCGTGTGCGTGTGTGTGCGCGCGTGCGGGTGTGTGCGCGCGTGCGTGCGTGCGTGTGCGTGCGTGTGTGTGCGTGTGTGTGCGTGCGTGCGTGTGTGTTAATTCAACACACGCTCAACAAAAACTCATGTACCAAGTTTCAACATGCTGTCAACACTGCATTGCCCAATACTCTCCACCTTTTAACATACTTTCAACAGTGTGTGTTGACACGGGTTGCTGGAATTTCAACACAAAGTCAACATGCATTTTTGTAACGGTTATTTTTGTAAGGTGTGACGTTCTCGGTAATCCAATTATTTTATCAATAATTAATCACAAGTAATCTATTCCATTTTTTTCCCCAAAAAAGGTTGTAACAAGTTTTATAACTTCGAAAGCCGAAACTCGGTGGCAAACACATTGGTGTAACACGTAATTCTCTCGCGATAAAACGACAAAGCACAAGCTGCGGAGGAGCCCCGCGTACGCAAGGATATCTGCACATGTAAGCTCGAGCGGCCTGTATTTGGCTATAGCCCCGTATTCTATAGCCCCGTATAGCCCCGCGTTGTTTTGTGTAACTTCATCGTGCAACCGTCATCATGCAAAATATGCGAATTATAGAATAAACTTTCCTCAAGAACGAGGAAACAGCTTCGAAAATTGATGTTCTAATCATGGCATTACGTGTTAGTGACATTTTTATTATTCTCTCTAAAAGAACTCATTTATGCCAATTGTATTATGGTTAGACAGTCTATGGAGCTCCACTTACGATAACGCCTGGTTTGCCTGGTCGGTTAGGTAAATAGAAATAGTTGAGAAAAGTAAGCAGGTATTGTGAGCATAGATGAGAAACGTCTGTAGCACAACTTCAAATCTCAGACAGTAACGGCCCACGGACGATTTATATTTAATTTGATTGATTTCAGAGTTGTAGTTACTTACGATTACTTTGAACTGCCGTTGCTTCACATAGCTTTTCAGTGCAGTTAACACCTTTGGCATCCTTATATATCTACTTTGTTTTAGTACCTTACTGCACACTATTTGTTAAAAGGCCAAGAGATCTCAACAAACTCCTCCAACGTTAAGGAGTTTCATTTCATTGCATGAAAAATTACGTTTTTTTAGTTGCAAGTGCCTACGTTACAAACACTTTCTAATATAAAAATGAGGATGCATTGCGATGTTCCTCCTTCAGAAAAGCATTCTTTTGTTAATTACTTCTTCTAATCATTTAAAAAGAACAGAAAAGACAACGGCCCGTAATTGATTTCGTATCTGCATATGTTTGGGAAGTATGCCATACGTGCTTATAAAGTTGCCCATCTGTTTAAAAATGGTGCTGATAACGTGCACACTTCACTTACTGCCTCAGACGCATGATTTGCTATTGAGGAAAGCACAGGCTCCAAGTTCATTGAGGAGACTTCGTCATGGAGTGCACTTGGTATGATTGACGATGTTGACGACCTAAATAAATTATTGTCATTAAAAGCCGCGTGAGTCCAGCTAAGTGGTTGGAAAGAAAACCTATACAGCTCTCTAAATCTTCGTTAACATTATTAGTACAGCGCCACATCAGTTCTATTAGCTGAGATAGAAAGAATATGATCAATAAGCATCAAAGAACGAACAGCCCACCGGATTAATGAAACAATGCTAAAGCATGACAATTAGAAATGACTGCAGAGGTTTTGGTGAATTAGCGAGGCCTGTGTGGCGAAGACCAGAACAATAAGAAGCATGACACAAAAGCATATCAGGACCCATATGAGAACTATTTGCTTCAATCAATAGAAAATCTCAAAAATCAGGCTGCACGCTTCATCTCCAATGAGGCATGAATGATTCCCCCAGGAAATCAAGTTGATCCCCCCTCCCCCTGTTCTCTTGGCTGCGCTCAGCCAGCTACCAGCTAGAACAAATTACTTTGAGACCGCCCTACCAAACAACTTCCTGGCTTCGTATCTGTCATTAATAATTGTAACCCATTTCAAAGTGTGGTCAAGATAAAGGTATCGCTGGACTGGGAAATGTTAGGCGCCAAACGTAAAAATTTAAGCGTCAAATTCTTCCACAAGAGAAGAGATGAGGCTTGGGCATGTTGGTAAGACATACTTAAGGGAAAAAAATAGCGCACACGAGAAGACGGGACAAGCGAGGAGACACAGACAAGCGCTTCCACAGTATCATCTTTAATCAAACAGGCATTGATAAGCGCGACTATAGCTGCAGGAGCCAACTTACCTCTCGACTCGGCATGCACCACCACTCCAAAAAGGTCCGCGAACACGACTGCAAAACGAACAGTTTTTAAAAATCCTTGTTTTCCAAAAACAGTAAGAGATTGCAACTTGTTGCCAGGAGAACGTGTTTCAGTCTGTGATAGACACGATTTTTAATCTCGACTATATTTGTGAGAGGATATTATTAATGCGACAGCGTTAAAGGACCCGTTCACCATAAAATAGGTGTCGACGTTGTCGGAGTAGGCGTTCTGAGCGACACAACACGGGCATGGCTCCGGAAGGTGGTCCCCAGAGAGCAGCCTAAGAGGCAGGTGGGCCAGCTAGATCACGTGACCTTGAGGCGCCATCACAACCTGCCCACCGGATAGTGAACAAACTGCCCACCGTGGCAGGTGGCAGTCAATTTAATGATTGGTCGCTCGGCAAGACCAACCTGGGCCGCAGAAGGCCCCCCACTGGGAACACCTGCCATCGCAACCTCTGCACCACTGCGCCTGGGAGGACTCCCAGGGATCTATGAGTGTAAAGCAGAGAATGACCTTCGGCATATATGGGAATTAACCATCCCATCGCGTCATACCCTTATGACAGAGTTTAAATGTACCCTCCAATTTTTGTTTTCTCTTAGCTTGATGTTAACTGTGTTTTATGTACTTTGCTGTTATTATTGTGTACAATTACCATATCGATCTAAAACTGTCTCCCCCGTGATAATTCCCCCAGGAGACGGAGGAATTATCAGTCTCTTCTTGCCTGTGGAGCCGTATTGTGCTCTATACATTTCGAAATGTCAGTCTGCCCCGCCATTTCTTCCGTGCTTCTTTTCAGCGCGATGTTTCAACGCTGTAGCTTTAATTAATGCAACGACCATGACGCCTTGGCGCCCTCTACTGCACGAAGGCCAGGCTGAAAGACTCCTCTTGCCGTAGGACGCAAAAAAAAATTAATTATTCACATACCTCCGGCTGCAGTCGATCAATTGAACGCTGTGCCTTGCAGACAGATCTTTCAAATGTTAAATTTTAAATATCGCCTTTTGTTCAGCAACTTTTACTTCTCCTTTTTCGTTGTCCTTTTTTCCGTCTCTAATAATGCTCTCACGATGTTCATTTACATATGATCTGTGTACCTAGGACTGACGGCCAAGGTATGACCGAGATAGCTTTGACGTAGTTTCTATGCGCTCCGTCGCGCACGTTGCGATCTTAGTGCATTTATAAATGCAGGAGGCAAACTACGGGAGCTGGGGTCTGAACCGCAGGCTGCTGAAATGTCACGCGTGACATCAGCTTAGTGCAAATAATATTCGCCCCTATGGCCTTTCGTACAAGCACTAGTCACGAACCATTACTGGCTTCAGCGCGAACCACTACGAATGCATTACGAATACACTTACACGAGAACCATTACGAATACACTTACACGAGAGTGAAACTGGAGCAAGCTGTCCTCCAGCGCACCCCCTTGGGAGGCGCTTGAGGACAGGCTTACTCCCTTGTTACCCCTTGCTTCTTAGAGTGCGGTTGCTCGAACATAATATGGCATAACATGCTTGATGACTACTAGCAGTCTATGTAATCTACGAAACGATTGATTGATTGAATCCCTCTATTCCAATCAGGATGGCACTGTGGCCTAGTTATTGGGTGAGGGATCTACAGTCCACGATGTACAGGCAACGATCTAGAGACCACCTCTTTTCAGTCCGCTCCTTTTCCTACGCCGTTCATGCTGGGAGCTCCCTGCATCTGTTACATTTCCTGCTCGGCCTTTTGGCTTCGTGTTCAATGCGGTTGAGTTCCTGGCACGGAAAAAGGGTCGAGCGGAGGAGAGAACGGAATGCTTGTTTTCTTCTCTCTCTCTCTCTTCTGCTCTCCTTTCTTTCCCGCAGAACTTGAAGTGGGAGGGGTGAGCGACGCACCGGAGTCCATCTTCTCGCTTTCAGCCGAGTCCCCAGCCCAGCGGGATCCCTCTTGTTGTTGCAAGCGGCAGCACAAACGCCGACCAGGCGCAGCGTGCTGCAAAGTCGCCGGCAAGCGTTTTTCCACTGGCACACTCTTCACGCTTGAGCGGATAGGTGTGTGCATCGGATGAAAGATGTGAGGGAAAGCAGGGAGGGAGGGGAAAGTAGCGGTGTAGGGAGGACACGCCGCTCCCAGCAGAAAGAACCACCGCTGGGAGTGGCTGCCAAAGGTAGGCGGTCGGAGGCTTTGGCGGACCCCGGAGGGAAAACGCAAAAGCGAACAAGGAAGCCAGCGCTATAGAGGAGCGGCCCGATAATGCCCACCTGTTTGCTGTTTGCTCACTCTTCGGCTCCCGCGGCTTTGCAGCGGGGAATCTGTAAAGGGGGAGGGGGACACTCGTGGCTTGTACATCGCCCCGTCGTCACGGCGCTATTCTGCGCAGCCACTTTGACAGGATGCCGGGAAGTGGCCACTCGCCCGCAGTAACACGAATTTTCAATTTCCTGCTCCCCGCTGGCGCGCACCCGCAAGTTTTCCTCTTGATGTCGCCACGTGGCAATGGTGCGTTTAAGTGCTGGCCATCGTGCAAGATTTTTGTTGTTGTTGTTCCTGCTCTCTTTAACGCGTCAGATACGCCTCAGTGTACTTACGGCCTGCTTTGCTCCCTTGATTTTATTCCTGACCACCCATGACTAGAGCTGCCCATGCATGACTAGAAATAATAAAATCGTGAAAGCTGCCAGTGAGGAAGGAGGATCGTTTACATGCTTGTCGGCGATAACGGTTTGGATGCACACCCATTGTCTCTAAGTTATTTCTTGCTTTTGCGGAGCGGAGCGGGTGCGGAGCGGATGCGCAGAGCTTCCAATGAAACTGAAGCCGCGCGCTAAGCTAAGCACTACCAAAGCGCTTGATCCACCTTTCAGCTTAACTCCCGCTTCAGCTTTAAACGCTATACGAGCGTACCTGATTCCTTCGGAATACTTACCTCAAGCTTTACGTAGCTTACCTGCTTGCATACGTGTGATCACTCCACATATTCTGCGCAATGGAACACGATTTTGATAACATGACTTCGTTGAACAATTGGAGGGTCTATGTCCGCATTGCACTTATTCAATCTTCTTGGTTGAAAAAAGTAGGTTTTTCATGGTGCTCCCACAAGAAATTTCTTTCTGAAATGAACAAACCCATCCCCCCTTCATTTACACTAGACTATCATGCAATTCTGATGTAACATTGGCTAAAATATTCCTGCTGCTTTTAGATACGGAAGCATAATCATGCAAACAGGCAGGTGGTCGAACGTGAGGGAGTCATGGGCTTTAAAAATCGGCTGGAATAACGCGGCCCCTACTGGCGCAAAACAGAAATGCTAATCGGAGATCAGCGGAACAGGCCTGTGACCTGAAGGGGTAGTGACTCGTCTTATGGCGCCAATTGTGATGATGATGATGATGATGATGATGTTGATAAGGCAGACGAAGGCACGGACCGAAAATAGTGCTTCGGTCGAGCAGCTGCAGCATGGAAGCGCAGCAGATACATCATTGCTTCGAGCATCAAGTGACAGTAGTTTCGGATTACCGAACGTGACATGCCATACGCACGTCCGCGCAGTTAGCAGACACGGCGCCTACGCAATACGTCTTTGTCAAGCACTCCTGCTTTGCGAATAGCAAAGAAAAAAAGCAAATGAGCGCACGTCAACGGCACATATTAAACCACCCCTTTAATGATAAGAAACTTACCCAGACAGGCAGCATTCGCGTGGGAACAGCACCAAGCCAAGTGAAGCCAGGACGACAGGCAACGTCCAGGTTTGAAAGACAAGCGCGAGACCTCTTTATTTGCTGTGACAAGCGTGTTTGCGCGCGTTCGAGAAACAGTGGTGGCGGTGCAGTTCCTAACTAGCGGATGAGCAGGAAGGAGGAGGGCCATGTAAACAAAACAAAAATAAAATAAACAGAAACCGCTTCCGAGAAGTTGTGCCCCCGTCGAGCATGCATCCAGGGAGAGTTCGAGCGAAAAGAGTAACGACAAAACGCCTCCCGCACTGCAGCATTCAAGCGGCGGGGAATAAAAGGAGAAACGAGCACGTGAAAGAAAAAAAATTGAAAGAGCAAAGAGGGAGGACGAATGCGAAGAGGATGTCCACGCTAGAAGAGCAAGCAAGTATTACAACACAAAGGCACGGGACGCACGTCCACCACCAGCACCAGCGTCACAAAACGAAGCCACTCGGGTAGAGGGGACGACTGGCGCCTGGACACACCTCCCCTTCCCACCCCCCACACCCCCTGCTGGCCACCGTCAGTTTGGTCGCTTTTTGCTTGTCGTCGTTATCGGGAGAAAGTTTTCGCCCCGCCGTCCTGTTTTCCTCTCGCCTTTGGTCCACTTCGATCACCCGCCAAAAGCGCGAGCGCTCGTATAATCGCCCTTTCCTGGTTCTGCCCTCTCTTCGGACCCCAGCAGTGGGCCTTGCTCGGTACCCCCCTCCCTTCCTCCGCCCTTCACTTTGTGGCCATCCAACAACAGTCACACGCACAAACATGCATGAGGAAGCCGAATGGTTTGAAGAATAAAAAAGGAGTCTCAAGAAGGAGATAAGCTTTAGAGCAAGCCCGAGGTGGTGGTGGCTGTTCTTCTTGGAGATGTCTCCTCCCTCTTTTCTCCTTTCCTTTTCTTCCAGCCTGGGAGAGCAGACGCAACAACGCGGGAAAAGGAGGGCAAAGTAAGCGAGGGAAGAGACCCGTCCATCCGTCCGTCTTCCCATCCAGAATCGGTGCATGCCTGCGCCAGATAGAGCGGGCGTCCAACGGTTCAGGTGCGAAACCGGAATGTTTCTCTTTTTTTTACAAGCCGAGTAATTAATCCAGAAAAGCGATTTTTAGTGCCGCAGGTTCTCCGACATTTTGCGATGTCGCAGCTTTATCAGATTTCTTAATCCAATCTTTTTTTCTCTCTTATGGAGCATTTCAATTAGCTCTCAATTAGCGCCTGTGTTGTCCTTTCACGTCCTTGTCTTCTGCCCTGTTTCCTTCACTTGTCTTCGCTTCAGTAGGTAACAGCGGTTTAGTTTATCTCTTCAGCACCCAGCCCTGCTCGCTTGCATCTTGCAAAATGGTCCCCCAGGAAGACCAGAAAAGTAAGCAGTCGCGGTTGCGCGAGTCCGCGCACTTCCGCTCCGGTGGCCCACTGCTTCTCGCGCGCACCCTTCAAAGCGCGTCGTCGTGCCGCCTCTCCGCTCTCCAGGGGAGCCGATGCAGCGGGGCCAAAAACGGCGCGTGTTTTTGTGTTCCCAGAAAGAGCGGCTCGTCGCTGCTGTGGATGCGGCGGAGCCCAGCGAGAGGGGAGAAGCAACGAGGCCGGAGCGCTACTCGCGAAGCCAGCGCGCGCTCGCACACTCTCCTCGACGCAGCAGAAACGTCGTGCTGCGCTCCTCCTCAGCTCCTGCATCCATTCCCAGACGGGACGCCGGCCGTCGCCGCGGAGAGCCCAGGCGTCGTGGTGTCGCGCCCGGCCCGCTTTGGAGCTTCGACCCGTCCTCGCCGTCGTCGTCACTGAGTCGTCAGGCGACGACGCCCGGGCCGCCTGACGAGACATATCGCATTTGCATGCCTGCCCGTCGCGCTTCAACGCCGCCGCTTCGGGCCGGCTTTTGCCGATGACAGCAGCAGCAGTGCCGAGGCGACGATGTCGTTCGTGCACCGTCGACTGACTGACAGCCGTGCCAGATGCTCGGCCGTGCGCCGGCTCCCTCCTACAATACCTTCGCGGCGCAGCGCCGACACTTCGCGCGCGGCCCGATAGTGGCTGCGGTTTTTCTGCCGCTTCCTCCCAGCTGAGGAACGCAGTTCGCCAGCCCCTGAAAGGAGGAGGAACCGACAAACGAGAGCAGCGCAGTCACACTCGAGGACTACAGCGAGGACACCGAGGATACCGCTTTGTCATTGCCCTTGTGTTTGTTGCCATCGTTCGAGCACCGAAATTGGTCCCGTGTCAGTGCGGAAAAATAACAATCTGTCATCGCCCTTTTCATAGCGCTCCTTGTCGGCGCGAAACTGGACCGGTTTTTCATCCCAGCCGGCGGCTCCCCACTGTCCGGGAGAAAAAGGAAGCGGATCGGGAGGAGACGCGCAGGCAGCGCGAAGTAGGAGAAAAAGCGCAAAACCGCAACAGCAGAGCGGGGCCCGGCGACCACCATACATCAAGCGAATTTTCGACTGGCGTCCAGTGCGGCGACGAGGCGGCGGATACTTGCAAGAAGCAGCGCCGAGGAGGCCAGCGAACCGGCGCGCGCGCGGAAGTAAGCCAAGCAAGCTCGGAAGGAAGCGAGGAGGGAGGGGGGGCAGCTGCGCTGCTCCGGCGCCGGACAGCGGCGGCGGTGGCGGCGCTGGTGGTGAAGCCGCCGCCGCGCCGCTTGTTGTCGGGGCGGGGAGAGCGCGCGCCGACAGCGAGGCGCGGCACATCGGCGTCGCGGCGTCGGGCGTGCGCCGGCGCTGGCGGTGTGCGCGCCGGCGGCTGACGGCGGCGCTCACCACGGCGACGACGCGCCAGGAGTCGCGGCCGCTGGCGCGAGCGCCGGCGGACATGCTTGGCCTTGGCACCGGGGGCTCCTTCGTCGTGCGGACCGGCTTGTACGTGCTGCTGCTGATGCTCTGCCTGATCCAGTGGCCTTCCGCTGTGAGAGGTGAGTTCAGCTGAGGGGGGAAACTTGCGCGTCCGCCGAAGCCGTTTGAATGAGAGGGGCGCGCTGGTCACGTTTTCGTGACCGGCGACTGAACCCGTGCGCGGAGCGGGCTGAACACGGCTTCTTATTCTTCGCTTCGATTTCTCTTGCGTGAAATTCGAAGTCAAACACGCCGATCCGGATTTTTGTCTCGCATGCGAATGATCGATTTCTCGAGGACTTGGACTGCTGCAAAGCCGAAAGCAAGATGACTCATCTGAGCAGCTGCGAGGCATTATCAACGCTTCGTTCTGTGGTCGCGTGTGCATCGCAGGAATTAAATTGATATCTGCAACAAGCAGAACAGCCTAGTTGGACGCACATTTGTTGACACGAGGCTTGTAAGAGGCAATTAGCAGCTGTTAGTAGTAGTTAGAAAAGTTGCTCTGCTAATTACGAGTCTCATGGACGCATCTTTTTGTTTTTTGGCGTTCCTATATCAGTGGTGTAGTGGCGTGCGGTTATATGACTTCATCGGGGTCGGAATGTCAGTACGCTAGTATTTCTTTCTTGTTTCTTCGTACAGATAGTATGACGTCGCACTAATCTCTGGAAGCCAAGCCACGTGGTACGTGGGTGTCTTCGCTCCCAATTGTGAGAAAGGAGTATTGTTTATCTTTTTTTTTTTGCGATCTTGGCTGGTTAAGGCTGTCGGGGATTCACTAACTAATAATGCAAGTTGTCTTTTATACAGAAGAAGCAGCTTATTGAGCACAACGTCATTCATCAAGTCTTTCAGTCGTGCCGTTTAGCCTGAGCACAACGTAATCATTTGGCGGAAACGTGGTTGCTGTGGCTCCGGGGATCATAAACTCAAGAGACGAAATTTTGGGAATTTTCAGGTTTTCCTGCTAGGAATCATCCCGAGAAATTGGGCAAAGTACAAGTTTACCTCTAGTTTCTACTGTTCAGAATTCATGAGTTCGCACAAGCTTGTGGACGAAACTGATTATGCACGAGATTGTGTCATGCGTGCCTCCTACGGGGCTACTCTACTCAATCATTACAGACATGCCCAGCATAACACAGTCTTTGTCGCGACGGCTCACGTCGGTATAACCTCTCGTCAAACGACCCGAGTGGTCTGGGGCGTGACTGAGAGTGCACGCATTTCTATGTGCTTTTTTTTTTTTTGTTATTGAAGTACCGTGACATCGATTTTCAGGTTGCAGCTGAAGAAACCAACGATTTTATCATGCGTTCTGTACAGTTAAGACGGAAAATAAAATTCAGAAAGCAGAATGCAACAACAAGTACTACATACGCGCACTATTATTTTGTGTCGGAACACCCCTATGTAACTCATGAGAAACGCTGAAAGCTCCAGTCGCTAAACCTTTTATGCGGTTCAGGAATGTGGCCCTGATTCAGACCGTCGAGTGTAAATGCCGAGATTGCTATAAATCAGTTTGTGCTGCTCAAAGTAACCACAGAAGCATGAGCGCGCCCTTGAATTCGGGGGATAGAGCCGCCCGTAACACTACCGTGGTCAGCACTATGGACCTCAACTGTTTTACGTGTTTTCCGAGGGCCTACAGTAGTTAGACGCTGAGCGGCAACCAATCAATGGTGACGCTAACTGACTAAGCCTCTCAAACGTGATTTAGCTGGCACCATTCTGCTGAGTTAACCCCTCTATACAGTGGAACCCTTTTATGACCAACTGCAAGACGTGCGAAGATTTGTTCAGCATAACCGATAGCTGCATAGAGCTAAATCAGCATACAGGAGATTTTGTTAGCTGAGATGGATGTCCAGGCTTGTTAGAGTTCATGGTTTGTTTCCCACAGGGATTTGTCGTCGCCTTGAGCTTAAACTAAACCAGGTTGCACAGCTTAACATTTGACACCGCAATGTATGAAAACATAAAACTGCTCTCAACTGCTTCGTTTTGAAACTCTAAACTGACGGCCACACCAGTTGCTTAGATGCAGTAATGAATTATTTCAAGAACTTATACTTGCCGCTAACAAGGAAATGAAAAAAAAGAACAGTTTCGTTAATAGTTTCTGGCCGTCAATAAATAAGAAAAGTTTTTTTTTTCTTAGCTAGTACTTAATACTCTTAGTTTCTCAGCCTTCAGCAGTCAGGTGACGCCCATTTTCTGCGTTACTGTGGGCGTGATGGTCACGTGACTTGAGCATTAAAGCAGTACGAGACCAAGTCGCTGTTGACGAAGGCTGTGATGAAAGTCAAGCAGATTATCATCCTTGCTCAAAGAGGCGAGGGCCCTGTACACGCTGTTTCCGATCGATCAGCCAGGCTGGACGAACGAGAGGAGGTCACTTTTGGGAAAAGGACGTGCATGTCCAGAGCTCGACTTATCTAACGTGCAGTTAGGTATTTTACTATATCACTCATAATTTACAATGCTAAGTCTCATACAGTTCTGGGTTTTAAGCATTGTGCGTTATTCCTTTTATCCGGGATTTTGTTATAACCGAGTCGCACTCTATACTACACCGGTGACGCGCGGTGCTGTGCAGAGGACGGTGTTCCACAACGGTTTGACTTCAATCCTGCGCTTAAGCAAAGCTACCTAGACTCAGATTTTGGAAGCTTATTTATACGCCATTTCGTTACACGACTCCGTCTATTTGTGTACATCCAAATAGAAATCGCGTACCATTCAGCCGTATATTTACTTCGTTTCCTGCCAAATAGAAGCGAAGACCTTAGTTTAGCAAGCGCAGCCGTCAGTAGCAGCTTTGACTTAGCTCGAAACATCGACCTGATGTCGTCGTTTATCATGAACCCTTCGTCAGTGCTATTCTTTTTGGCCTGTGATGTGATCTGATATAGTACTCCAGACAGCCTACTTTGTACAGATTGGACTTTCTAAACTCCTCTTGAAGCAACACCGCACGGAGTGTGTAGCAGTAATGCAACTGGACGGTCCTTGTAGCATTCGCTTCAGTTCCGTTCGTACGCAAATTATCGGATAAAGAGTGAATGGAAGGCAAAACGGGCCTGTAGTGGAGTAGCTGGCTTGCCGTTCAAGGCGTCCTTTGCGGAGTAGAAAGCTTTAGTAATAATTCTACTAATGATAATTTGCCCAATCAAGCTTTGACCCTCTGGTCTAGTAAAAATAACTCAAAACTTCACCGCCAGAAATTGATTAAATACTCTCATTCGAAAGCCATGATCAATTATGCAAGGTCGGGTGCTTGAACAAGGTGTTTCCGCACGCACGCACGTACTCCACTAGGTTAGGTTTATGGGGAACACTAGGTTAGGTTTATGGGGATTTAACGTCCCAAAGCGGCTCAAGCTATGGGGGACGCCGTAGTGAAGGGCTCCGGAAATTTCGACCACCCGGGGTTCTTTAACATGCACTGACATCGCACAGTACACGGGCCTCTAGAAATTTGCCTCCATCAAAATTCGACCGCCGCGGCCAGGATCGAACCCGCGACTTTCGGGTCAGCAGCCCAGCTCCATAATCACTGAGCCATCGCGGCGGCCGAACACAAGGGGTGTGCTTCCCACTTCTAATAGAGCGCCCGGCATTTGGCTGAGGAGAGAGCGCGCATGCGCAGAGGAGGCCCCCCCAGACAGTGGCGTCGACCGGTTCTGGTGACGTCGCTTAGGTGGCATCGCAGGTGATGGGCGGGTCAATCCGTGAAGCCGGATCCGACGTCGGGACAGTCGGTCAACGCAAACGGCTGGGAGGCCTCCTTTAAAGGGCCGCTACGTTCTTGAATTGTATCCGACTACAGTTTTCGGGTTGAAGCATATCAGGCCCAACTTTCATACACATTTCAGCAACTGCGCTCGGCGGCTGATCCGAAATACGGGGGTTCGATCCCCGGCCGCGGCGGTCGAATTTCGATGGAAGCGAAGTTCTAGAGGCCCGTATACTGTGCGATGTCAGTGCACGTTAAAGATCCCCAGGTGGTCGAAATTTCCGGAGCCCTTTTCTACGGCCGCTTTAGGAGATTATTACCCCATAAACCAGTGTGGCGAAAAACGCTTGCTGTGGACTTGCCCGGCTGCAGCTTCTGTGAGACGACGCTTCCTAAGAAAGCTAGGCCTGCGATGGGACGTTGCAGGCGGCTATCGCAAGTGGACTCATGATAATCGCTTTATCGCGAACTTTTGCCGCTTTTTAAGCGAGGCTTGTTTACACTCGTTTTGATAACTTTCTTTCCCTTTTTCATTATGCCTAATGGCAAACAGCTCTAATAAAAAAAAAATGAACCAAACTATTCCAGTAACTATGGCGTCGTCTGTTGGCCGCCACTAGTGAATGCCGCCTAACTCAGCGAGGATATCTTAACTTGTAATTTTGAGAAAACTATAGATCCCGAGAAATTCTTCACGGACATGGTGGTTATCATGGCCGACTCTTCGGCCTCGCTGCAAAATCTGACTTGTTAAATACTTACTACGCTCACATTACCTATTTCCGACGGCCATAATAAATCAATGGAATATACCAAAATTTGAAATTCCCGCGGTGGTATTGAGTGCCGAGCGCCACGCTGCACGTGGTGGCAGTCGTGCGTACTACAAGTATTGTACTTGTGCATATATTTCCTGTGCTTGTCTCGGAAAGCAGCTGGGCTGCTTGGATTGACACTGACGCAGTTAGCGAAGACAGACTAGAAAGGTTAAGGTAGATTGTTCTTAAACGTTCTTGTCTGTCTTCGCTTGTTATGTGCGTGTAAATGCAAGCAGTTCCAACTAGCCCGATTCCTAGCACTTCTCAACTTTATGCTACTCAGGTGTCGAAATAGAATGTGAAAAGAAAGGAATAACACCGAGCAAAAGGTTGTTAAAAGATGTAATTGACGTATGAATATGATCACATGTGAATCTACTACCCGACCAGACGAGATTTCATCAAACCTTAGATTTCAAGTTTCGAAATCCAACCGCTACAGAGCAACCGCCTCTCGAATCTGCAAAGCCTGTCTCGTTGTTCTATACTGGTCGTCTGTTTCTCTCCAGAATAATAGTTAGGGGACGTAAGATGAAAGCTTGCGCGGCAGCTTTCATGACGTCAATTCGTATAGCCCCAACAAGCTGGCAAGAGACAGCTTGTCATCGCGAAATGGCGAGCAAGCAAGAAAGGTACAAGAGGAAAATGGATCACTCATTTTGAATCCGCGGTGTTCGGCAGCGGACCTGCGAAATATACGACGAGGAATATTAAACGTAACACATTCAAGCGCTAGTTGCTGTGAAGGAAACATTGCAAAAACTGCGTGGAATATATATATATATATATATATATATATATATATATATATATATATATATATATATATATATATATATATATATATAGTGTAAGGAACTTACTGAAAAAAAAAACATACTGAGACAGGAGACGCGGAATGTGCTCATTATTCCGCTCTGCGCGTTAGTCTTGTTAGCTACAGTCTAACCTCGCTATAACGAAATAATAGATATAACGAAGGGATAACGATTCCCCTTGGAAGCTCGGTCAGCGTGGGCTATAACGAAGATACGGCTATTACGAAGCAATCTCCGGGCCCCTTCAACTTCGGAAATAATGTAGGGGCCATATGAGACCCCTGCGTTAATCTCATAAAGCTATCCTATCCGAAACAGATGTAGACGGGAGCTCATTTCTGCGCCTTAGCGGTCGAAACATTACGTCACGTTTCCCAAGTTCAGAACTAGGGAAGTATAATCGCCGAACAATTCTTCCCACTTGCCAGAATGTTCTATAAGAAGCTCCTTCAAAAAGCAGTTGCCATTTTGTGTTTCACTTTAAGCAGGAGTGAAAGTTAAAACCATGGAGAGGCAAAAAAAAAAAAAGAATACTGCATATCTTTGAATCTTGGAGTGGTCCGAAATGGCACATCGTTTGGTATTGAGGATTTGGTCGAGAAATAGAAAAGCGGTCTTTTCAGAGAAAGTTCCCGCACGTGAGATGTTCCCGCCCATAGAACAACTAAATGTTTTCGGATGGGAACATGTTGACAGCATTCTCTCTGGTCGGAAGGCGAACTAAAGATAAAGGAAAACAATCCAACTAAAATCTTTCCAAGACCAAACCTGATAGAAAAGAAACTGCTGCCGCCAGTGAGGTTTGAACTCATGACCCCTGGTTTACGAGGCCAGTGTTCTACCACTGAGCTTTTATTTTTTATTCAACATGGTATTTATTACAGTGATGTTATGTTCTATGTACATGAACTATATACAAGCCATTATAAAAACAGTGGTAATCAATACATATTCAAAAGACATACACTAGAAAAGGGGCAATGCAGAGCACATCACTAATAGTGAGTGCCACTCCGGTTCGTACTCAGTCTGGGCATACACGTCTCTTAAATTAACAACCATTCGACTGAAGTGATCCTTTGTAGACACAACAGGTTCACAGTGTCTGTCCATCATGCGGGTTTACCAGAGGCTGTGCAGTCCAATCAGAAGGAACATGTCCAGGGGTTCATCAACAAATGGCAGCGCAGTGAGATAGCGAACAGAATGTGGAGTCAGATGAATTCTTTTTTTAAATGTGCGTTGCAGGATATCCCAGAAGAGTACTGTATCTTTGCAACTGATGAAACAATGCTCAATTGTTTCTGGTTCACCACTGAGCTATAGCGGCGCTGGAAATGATCGCTCTTCAGGCGAGCTTTGGTCAGATACTTTTCCCTCCTCCCCTAAAGCGTGCGTTCTGCTGTACAATGTGGTCGGGTTGGTTTTCGGGACATTTATTTTTTTCACAGCGAGGGCGGTTTATGGGACACCTTCCGCCACTGAAGGCGCGTAGCGTAACCTTGTTCCACGACCACACGCCCAATCGGTGCACGTGCCTCGCACTACCTTCGTCGTCTTCGGGTGAGGTGTGCCCCGAGCACGAAACCCGAACCTAGCGCTCTGCGCATGCTTTCTCCACATCGGTGGGGACGCAGGGGTCGTAGACGTCCCCAAATGCTTTCAAACGCCTTTAAGACTCTGCGCGCAAGTAGGAGGTGACAGGCCGGGCAAACATGCGACGAGTTGCACACAGGAAGCACGCGCTCGTGACGCTGCTCGAAAACATCCGCAAGTCTGTGTGCACGTGACTCATGGACAAAAAATACAAAATGGCCAAACCGCGCTGGTGAGGCTTCGCACTTGATTCACAGCAAATCTCGACGAACGATCATCCTCGCTTTCCCGAAGCCTGGCAGAGTGCAGGTCTTCGTGTGAGTTATAAACAGTCAAAAGGAAAGGTACGGCACCAGTCGTACGAGCGCTTTTCAATGCGGTGACTCCCATTAAACAGGCTATTCTTGAAATGCATACGTGCACATATAACTGGGTATGTCCTGTACCAAAGATACTAAACGCCGTATAAAGACGACCCTGATTGTGGCAAACGTAAATTGTAAATTGTGGTGTTTAACGCCGGAAGTGACGCATAGATTATGAGAGACGCCGTACAGGGGAGAGGGGGCGGGCTTCGGATTAATTTAGACCACCTGGGGTTCTTCAACATGCTCTGACATCGTACAGCACACGGGCGGTGTTGTACCTCCATCGAAACTCGACCGCTGCCGCCGGGGTTGAACTCGGGTACTCCGGCTCGGTAGCCGTACGGCCAAACCACTGAACCACCGAGGCAGGAGGCAATTTAAGAAACTATGGGAATCGGTCTAACTATCAAGTTGGTCAATAAAAATCAAAATTCCTATAAATGTTCCATTTAGGTGCTAGATTGTAATCGGCATTTGTAGCTGCCCGTTAAAAATAGCCTTGTCTGTTTTAAGCCGTACGGTCGGGGTGCTTACGCAGCCTCACTCGGAGGCGTACATGCCATGCGGTGTGTCTCTCTCTGTCCACAATTTGCTGTTGCACAGTTCCTAGTATAATCGCGTTTTCGAAAACTGATAATATGGCCATCATTGCTAACGACCAGATATAAATCTCCGATTACTATCTGGCTTCTAACTGTAAGAGTTATAAGTTATACGATCAATTGGTACTAATTAGCACGATTCACATGGTTTCCTAGCCGCCTCGGTAGCTCAGTGGTTATGGCGCTCGGCTGCTGGTCAGAAAGACGTGCGTTCGGTCCCGGCCGCAGCGGCGGAATTTCGATGGTGGCGAAATTCTAGAGGCCCATGGGCTGTGCGATGTCAGTGCACGCTAAAGAACCTTAGGTGGTCGAAATTTCCGGAGCTCTTCACTACAGCGTCCCTCATAGCCTGAGTCGCCTTGGGACGTTAAACCCACATAAGCCAAGCCAGTCACATGGTTTCCGGCTATCGTTATCACTGGCACTAAACTATACGAAAAACTCTTTATACCTCAAAAAAGTTACGGTGGGCAGTTAAAGTCCTTACGTGCTGTGAATGCGAAAGCATTCTGTGACCTAAAGGCCTTTAGGGTAAAGACCTTTATGGTAAAAGCTTTTGACTAGGAGTCCTTTATCATTGCCATTGTCATTAACGACCCTCATCGTTATTTAGTAACATCCTTTATCTTTCCAAAACTGCCTCTATCACTAACTACTAATGTCTCATCTAATGTCCTTGCTGCGTTGCCTATATCACCGATTACTATATTATGGTCTAATGCTCACATTATGCAAGACCACTGTGACGTCATTTGGGTTCTCGTACCACTGCTGCTGGATGGCAACGCCAGGTTATGTTGCCGATGACCCCTTCAATGCTTTCGCATTAAAAAACCCACTTTTAAATATAACTGCATTCGCTGAAACACTCGGTATATATCAGCCACGAAGGTGCAGTAATATCCGAAATTGGCCACTCCTTTCGCTTTGTTAATATTGGACCTTCTGTTAGGTTGGATACTGAGTCTTGTCAGACATACGGGCCAGAAAAGCAAGCCCGTCCCGTTACCGGGCTGCTAGCACTTTGCTTCGAAGTGATGCTTCGTTGGTGATGCTTCGAAAGAAGCGTGAGAGAGCCCCATATGGTTCGGAAGGTACCTTCCCTACTTTATTAAGGTGCGAATTACGCCAAAGGCTTTCTCTTTCCGTGAGGGACATTAATAGAGGACTTTGGCCCTTCTTGGGGAGCGCTGACGGTCGCCGTTCTGTTAAAACTTATGGCTGCTTGGCAACCGGTCTAAACTCTTCGTTCAAACCTGCGTGTGATCACAGCCTCACCTCGGGAGCGTGGCGCGGCGCTGACGCTGCGCCTTATTTTTACCGAGTGAAATGAATCACTGAAAGAAAAGACATGCATTTCTCGAAGGCTTGATACTCAATGTGTCTCTGAATTCATTTGGCTGTATACTCGACTGTTTAAGCCGCAGCTGCGTATTGACTAGCCTGCTCCCTTTCCCTCGAATAAATCTAGTTTCTCTCTCTCTCTCTCTGTCTGGCTGTGTCACGTGGAAAGCGCTTAATTCTCCGTTGGCATAAATATCCGCGCCTCCAAAGCCCTTTCCAGGCGCCCTTCTTCAATCGCTAACGAACGCTGACAGCCACTCACACGTTGCAACCCGTTCGTACAGTTCATTCCTTTGAGGAATTACTCCTATTGTAGAAGAGCCGACTGCACTGAGAAGGCAAACTAAAAACGAAGTTTTTTTTTGTTTGTTTTTACAAGCTGCCCCCCCCCCCCCCCCTCCCCCGACCCCCCTCAAGCAGTCGCGACGCGTCAGGTTTTCAGTGTTCTCGTTTGCGCGCTTTTCTATATTCTCTCTCTCTCTCTCTCTCTCTCTCTCTATGTAGTGGGAGGACGGAGGGAGGGGGTAAGAAGTAGTACGAGGTCGTTAATCCCTCCGCGCGTTTCAGCAGTCGATGTTGCCTTCCCCCTGCACGGCGCAAACAAGTCATGCGACGGACAATAAACATTTCACGGGGGCGGCTCGCCACCGAGCATGAATCAAAGCGCGCACTGGCGAGCAAACTTGTCACACTCTCGAGACCGGGCCGGCTGTTCGCTCGTTTTTCTTCGCGTTCTAATCACGAGTAGTCGGCAGTTTGACTCGCTCTGAGACGCCGCACTGTTTATAAACTATTCATCGATGCGTGGCGTTTCGACCGTTCAGCACTGAGCATCGGCGCTTTCATTTTATTTTACGAGAATTCTCATCGTGGCCGTCATTTCGTTCAATAATACATCTACGGAAGCCCTGTAATCTTTAGCGGATGTATTTTCTTATTTTTTTTTAAAGCGTCAGCTGTTTCTGTCTGCTTCAGATGCAAGAGAAAACTAGCGAAAAATTTGTTTCGAGTCGTTGCGGCCGACGAGGTTCCAAGTATTAAAATTTTTCGCCGCGACGAGCCGCTCAATCGCTCGATTCGCTTGCATGTGAACCGGCCTTTAGAGCCAGACACTATGAAAATCCCGTGGTTGACATCCGCACACAATGATGTCATCACATAGCACGGTCACATATTGATCTAATTGATGCGTCTAGTGACCGATTGTAATGTGGCTCAACAATCAAATGAATTAATAAACAGATTCACAACAGCGCTACGGAACGAGGACAGAAGGAACACGAAAAACACAGGACTCAGCGCCCGTCCTGTGTTTTTCGTGTTCCTTCTGTCCTCGTTCCGTAGTGCTGTTGTGAATCTGTTTATTAAGCATGAACCAACTAGCCCACACCAGAATCTTCTTAGAATCAAATGAACCCGTTCTTCTACATCCACCTTACACAAAAGCTACTGCTGCCACTTACCGCATACCGCGAGCCACCACTGCGCATGCGCAGATCGCCCCGAGGCGCGTCAGGTGGCGCCACGTTCCCGTCAACAGCGCGCGCGCCTGCCGCGTCGGCTCCGATCAGCCCTTGCGCAATGGCGGGGCGCGGTAAGCGACAGCGGTACGCGCTATGCTGAAACTATCTTGCGGGAATGCCTCTTCTACTCTCGCTGATTTTTTTTTTTTCTATTTCACTTTACTTTCTACTTACCTCTTGCCTGTTCTCCAACCACTGTAACCGACCAGTGCCACAGACGGACTCTTCGTCGTGTGCGCAAAGCAAAGACTCGTGGTCATTACGTTTCACGTGTCGGCGAGCGTTGTTGTCAGCGTGCCAGATAAAACAGCGAAGTGGCAAGCGTGGGCTCAGAGCTACAGGACGCGTGCTCTCATGGCACGAACAACAGCGGCCTCACTTGTGCTCTGATGCGCGTGGCTAGTTCACTGTATAATAATTTTTGTTACTCTTGGAGAAGAAGGTCGAAGCAATACTAAGAGCGTGCTAGGCGCGGGAAGTGGTAACACTATCTCAGGGCTCTAAGAAAAAGCAAGGACGTTAACGAAGTGGGTGCGGACTTACTCCGTCATAGTTCAGAACTTCCATTTGGTTCCAATGCCTATAGTGATGAGGCACTGAAGAAACAAATACCAAACACACGGCGCGAATGTGTCCAGTTCAGCTTCCTGCCGCTCGTGCTACCTGGCATGGCGTCGCAACAGCCGTCGTCTAGCCACTGAAGCAGCGAATGCGACGAATGCGTGCGCAACAGCCTGTACTCCTAATGCTCCTCACTAACGTCTTTGACCATGCAGCAGTTGCAAGTGTTGCGTCATCCCGGCTTCCATTACATCCTGCGCACCTCTTTTCACCTAATCTGACCTCTCCTCCTTTCATCAATGCGGCTTACCTGGGCGCAGTAGTTCAACCAATCAGATGCGTCTAGTAGTCAAGTGATCTGCGAGGAGTGCGTTCGGACCGGCCCAGTTCTCCCCATGAACCTCTTATCGCCTGGTCTAACCTCCTCCTCCTGCTTCTTCGAGGCGTTTTCACTGTCTCCGTGCACTCCTTCTTTACCCTTTCTTCTTCATACTCTTACAGGTGACGCCAACACCGCTAAAGCAACGGAACGGGCTCGTAACAGCTGCGCTGTAAAGTATAATTTACTGGAGCGCCCAGATCCAACAAGGGGGGCAAGCTTCGTAACAGTATATATTTATTTATTTATTTATTTATTTATTTAGTAAGGAACCCACAGCGCCGTGGCATTACAGTGGGGGGGGGGGGGGGGGCAATGTACAAAAGAGAAGCACACATGACACCTCCGCTCGCAGGCAGAGTTACAAGCATAAAGCGTTCGCCATGTAGCGGCGACGCACGTCGAATCGTCCCTGGCAGCAGCAGACGAACTTGCGTTCCTTGATCCGTCGGCGCATATCCCAGACGAAAAGGGTGAACTCGTAGGCGATGAACACGAAACGGCGCAACCGCAACATTCCTTCAAAGCTGAGACGCCATGTCTCTGCAAAAGCAACAGGACAAACGTGAGCGGCAGTGCTTCAGCCATGCCGGTTCCACGCCCCCCTTTAAGCTATAACTTTAAGCTATAAGTATAGTTTAAAGTTCATTTCTGGTTTGAAGCTTATCTGAAGGCCTGTGATTTCATACTGCACATTGGTAATCCGGTATACATCTTTTCGGATAGGTCTCCGCTATGCTGAAATTAGTAATCGAGAGGGCATTTTGCACTCAGGTGCAAAAACAAAAATACTATGGACAGAGGAATATCCTTTGAGTTCCTCGAAGTGGGGCATGTGAGGAGACTCCTGCGTAATTACTCCCATCGTCGACTCCCGCTCATGGAATGGGGATGCCACCACATTCCTTTCATTTAGCTCGGCATTTTGCTTAACGCTGGAATTTGTGGTTAAATGTCTTTCTGTTACTTCATGAAATGCGCAGCCTTCCTAACCGTTACTCGACAAATAAAATTATTGCCGGGGTTCGTGGCCCACAAAAAAGAGTAGGTAGGCATTCCGCCTATATCACAAAATATGACGCCCTCGGGGAAGTTCGCGAAAATTCTCCCGTTACTCTGGCTGAAAACAACGCACGTAGGTGATGCAGGTACGATCCGCGAGTGGCAGGTCCGTGCTTTACAGCTGCTGCCATCTGTCGCTTATACATTTCACCAATATGTTGTGCATACGTACTGGAAAAAAAAAACAAAGAAAAACGATTGCTTGTGAGGAAAGGGCGAAGTAACTGTCACACTTCTAGTGGACACCTCAACCGCGCCGTGAAGGAAGGGATGAGAAGAAAGTGAACGAAGGGAAGAGCTGCCATTGTGGAGGTGTGCAGGGAACCACCTGCAGGGAACCTGTTGATTTGTTTTCAACCAGTGGAGCTCGGGAGAGGGCAGAGGAGGAGAGGCGCGCATGCGCGGAGTGACCATGTAAAAATGACAGGTCACGATGACGTAAGCCAGCACCGGATTTGCTACGCTACGATGGAGAAGCGGTTTCTGGAGAGGAACAAAAAAAGCTAAAAGGAGCAAGTAGGCACTTGGCCTCAGTAGCGAAAAAAAGAGGAGAAAACCGCTGCAAAAGCGAAGATGAAGAATGCAGAGACAAGTATGGGAAGCTCCAATATATGTCACTGTGACTTCCTAGTAGCGCGCGACGAAACAGTTAAAATCACTCTTTTTTTATACCTCTATGTGTACCCCCATGAGTGGCGAAAATTCCCATTTCTCAGGATTGCCAGCCAGATCAGAGCAGACTGTGTTGCTACGCGGGTCGCACTATAAAAAAAAATAACGTCCATGACGCAGTGACCAATTCACTTTAGCTAGGAGTTTGCCCAAAGGAAAAAAATGTGTTGGTTTCCACTCCTGTGTCCGCTTCCTTCGAAGCTGTCAGAGCCGTCATCGATCGTTCATGGCACGCACTGAGCACGAGTGCTGTCGGCACGGTCTTCGTTTCGAGCGTCGCAAAAATTAGCGCTGCTGTCGCGACTCTTCGGGCGTGCATAACAAGAGCAAAGTTTCGTTTTGCCGTTCGCGACATGACGCGCGGACGCGTTGAAATGCAGACGCGCGCGTGAGTTTGGGGGACGTGTTCTGTCAAAAGCAGTCCGATGGAGGTATGGTGAGCTTAAGAAAATCTATAAAGTGTAGTCAAGAGACGGGCAACGCGAGTGCACGACTTGTCTGCGGCTTGCCGGCGCGCTTCGTTTAAATGCTTACCTCTATAAAATGTTTATAAAAAGGCCTTTCCTGATAAGTCTTGTGCGCATCTGCGACGTAATTTGAGACCTTCCAGCGCTTTTTTTTTTATGACTGCCAGTGGCGGCGAGGTGGGCCTAATTGCGTAGGTGTGGCTTCTACTCATCGCGCCAAAAAAGGCTTTCCATGTCAACCTGCATCGGGAAAGGGAAAAGCTCATGAACTCTTGAGATATTGCAGAGTAATAAGCTGTTTTGTTTCCCTGCATAGCCGAAAGGTGGAGACGCCTGCTAAAGTTTTGGAAAAAGGCAGTGATTGAAGAGCGCACGCATATGCCTGGGGCACCTGCGTGAAAACACGCTCCTGTGTCGCACATGTTGTTTATCCATTTTCCTTTCATAACCCCTACCAAGCTCCAACAGTGGAGAACTGCATGAGCGAAGATTTAATTTTACTGAATAAATTTATGTAGCTTTGAAAATTCATTGCGAAACACTTCAAGACTTCGCACACAACGACACAGAAGGGCACACAGCGCTGTGTCCCCTTCTGTGTCGTTGTGTGCTATCGCTTGAAGTATTCCGCAATGAACGTTTACCAACTTGCTCAGTTGTCTGCTCTGAAGCATGAAACCGTAAGCTAGGTATATGAGACAGTTGTATAGGGCTGTGTCATGAGGCGGATACAAAAAATGCCGAAAAACCTATAAGGCATCGATATACATCTTTCTGTGTGCTGCGTGAAACGAAACAACAGAAAGGAAAACTGTACAGAATACTCAGCTCTCAAGGAAAAAAAAAGTCAGTGACGATCAGTGCGATCCATGCAGCAGAGTATGCGTTAGCATTAGTGTTTCCCCTTGGCGGTGGCGGGTGGCGTGGTTCATTTTATCGATATCCGTGTGCCCCACCGTACCCACTCGCCACTCTCCCCGCCTCTCGATTGTAATTGGCGACCGCGGTTTTTCTCTCTCTACATTACACTGCCCTTTCCCTTCCTTCTCTTCATCACCTCGTCATTTCAATCTGTCCACTTCGCCTCCTTCCCGAGGCTACACACGCTGCCTTCAGTGCAGGACACTTTTCGCGCTAATTGGGGTTCTAATGGCTGTGCATTAAAATCCTCTGTGGACACAAAAATCATCAGTGTGTGGGCCTGCTGAAGTGGAGCAGAGCTTGTTTTTTTTTCCCCGAATGAGCCACCGAGGTCATAACGAATCAAAATTTTCTGGTCACCTAGGGTCGACCTCAGGTTCAGTCAAAAGAGCTACTACTGGGGCTAGTTGGAAATACATTCTTGAAGGTATTGGTGAGCGCTATCGAAATACGGAAAATGGACGAACACACAGGACGAAGCGCTTTCGTTCAGCTTTTCTTTTTCGCACCTCATAAAGTTTATCCTTCTGCTCCCCCTTCTTTGTAAAGTGCGCTGTTGGGGCCAGTGTTGCTGCATTTCATGCTGTAGCATTTTCTGCCTTGTTATACATGCTGTCCGCGGCTTGTAGTGGCCGAAAAGGTGGCTGCGCATCAACAAGCGTCTAGCTTGCTTATTGTACTTGGCAGATAAGAAAGAGCCCCTCAGTGAAGCCACTGCGACAGGAGAAAGCAGAAGGTTAGAAGTGAAACTGGAAATTTTGAAGTATCGGACATGTGCAAATGAAACTTAAGAAGTGATTACGGTAGAACACAAGATCAAGACTAAAGTGTATTTGGCAGGGCATGCCTGCAGGCTAGGGCAGTTCCCGGGAAAACCCGCACGGCAGCAAGTCAGAGCTGAAACGTACACTTCAAGTGGCCCTTCTCGACAACGTTGACCGACCAGGAGTAAAGGACCCTGACGGAATCACTGCCTGCCCACTCACTGCCAAGAAGACCGCTATACAGAATGGATGATGAAACGACCTTGTTTCATCCACGGCAATCAACAGCCTCTGGATGCTTCGGTCGATGGCAATTTCAGCGGAGCTCTCTCTATGAGAATAGCACAGACGACCTTGACTGAACCGTTGCCTAATCGTCTAGGGAAGAAAAGGAGAAATAATCAGACACAGGAACCGAAGAACGCCGGTGTAAAGTGTCTAGGCTGTGTGCGTCGTGCCCCGGCGAAACGTGTCATTTCAGCAGCTGGGAGCGTTTCTTCTGTCTGCAGTTGAAGTCGGGGGAGTAAATACGTTTCTGACACCTTTTATGCGGGGTGCCAGCGAAGGCGCCGGCTACTCGCAGCTGTACACAGTGCGCCAGCCTCATCACAGACAGGAGGCGGAAATTCGAGAAGCTTAAATTTCGTCGAGTGAGGGCTGCGTGCAAATGGGCTGCGTCTCTTCTTTTTTTACTGTTATTATTCCTCGTTTCCCGCGCACTGGGCTCTCTTCTTGCCGTTGCCACCCTAAAAGCGAAGTGTCTCACTCCGCCTGTGCGTGGAAAAGAAATGTAGCACCTCCGTGTCTTAAACTTTATGCGATACGTGAGCGTTTGTTCGTGTTGAACGCGAAGGAAGCGCTAACTGACTGCTCCTCGCGCTACTACACTCCGGGCCGTAAACTCTGCGTGAGTCTTTAGCGTTTCGCCCCTTTTTATGGCTTTATCAGAGACTGTGGTCGCTTATTTTATGCGCCTCCTTGTTTTTAACCACCGTGGCCCCCTTCCCTGTGTGTTTTCATCGAGGCGTGTTGGGGTATAGTTCGCTTTTCAGCAAAGGACATCTTTGAGCGCATACATTTATCACCCGCGGTATGAAAACTGATTTTGTTGGCGCAGCCTTACGCGGCAGCTTGTATAGTTAATAACGTTCCGCTATAGTGCAGCTTCGCAGGAAACCAAAATCACACTCGAAGGTTTTTGTGCTTGCACGTATATAGTATACCGCGCAGTTGCCGCGAGCAGAAATGTGCCCAGTGTGGCTCATAACTCGTGCCGAATGACGCACTCAAGAGGAGGCGCACTACGTACGGGAAATACTTATTCTACTGCAGCATCTGACTTGACGGGATGATTAAAGCTCACCTCATTACCAGGAATTCAGGACAGCAACCATCCAGGGCCGCTAAGCCTAAAGCGGCCTATCACGTTGCAACTGCAACCACCCAGTCACTCTGTTTCTTGCGTCACGGATGATGTCAGCGAGATACTTTTCAAAGTTGATGTCCATGCGCAATGTGTTGCAGCCAGGGGCACTAGTAGCACTTGTACGGAATTCCTGGTAATTATAGTACCTGGAAGTGTGGCCCATAGGCCCCAATTAGACATGAATTACAAAACGACAAGCTTCTGTCTCGGATATCTATTGGCTGTTTCAGTGGAGCCCGCTGCTAATTAAAAAAAAAAAAAACAGGCTTTTTGAGGTGTGTCGATCACTCGTGCGACTCATGCGGCGTGTGGCGGCGGGCATCAGTTAACAAGGGAACATTCTTAACTAACAACCAGATTCTTCATCATCATCATCAGCCTGACTACGCCCACTGCAGGGCAAAGACCTCTCCCATGTCTCTCCAATTAACCCTGTCCTTCGCCAGCTGTGGCCACCGTATCCCCTCAAACTTGTTAATCTCATCCACCCACGTAGCATTTGCCGCCCCGTGGCAAAAACAAGGGTAACAACAATCAGGTTAACTAATGAAAACAGTTCGCCTTTTAACTATTACACTTAGGGGCCTGGTTGGAGCTCGAGATTTGTAGCTGTTCCTTAGTGATGGCCTTGTCAGTCCTTATGAAAGCGCGATTACGCTGGGCGCGGTGACGCTACGAATTCTGACTACCTCACGCGTCATTGAAATCCGGGAGAGGCTGTATGCAGCGCACGCAGGGACGCCCGGATGCACATGTTACTCGGATGCGCATGTGTCACGTACGCAGTCGAGACACACTTGTCAAGGCAACGCGTGAAACACTGGATAAGGGTGTAGTTAACAAAAACCTTTTCACCCTTGTTTTAGCTCCTTTGAGAATATTAATGTGTTGGGGGCCGAAAATATGCGTGGCGTCGCACACTCTAACGAATACGCCTATATGGGAGTAAAAAGGGGTGTAAGCTGACCTCTAGCGCCCTCCCTAAAAGTGAGTGCACCAGGGGACATCTTCTCCCTTTTTACTTCTTTCGGTTTGACTGTTAGCCCAAACACACCTTCCAAACCGCAGCCCGCGCCGGTGTTGTCACTTTTGCAGCAACTCAACTCCTTTTTAGGTCTCACTTTTTTGTAGCAGGCAAGAACGGGCTGCCTTCCGTACCCTTGTTGGGAAGCCCCTGCACTAACGTTGTCTTTGAAGACAATCGCCTTTCTCATTGTGCGGCTTCGCTTGGTCGGCGGCTTTAGGTACATTTGCCTCAGGAAAAAAAAAGCAATAATCCTCAAGCGCTTCAATGCCTTCTGGAAACCAAAAAAAGGCTTTGCCGGAGTTTGGAATTCGGTCGTACAATATAAACACGAATACGCCCATATGGGAGTAAATAGGGGGTAAGGCATGTCCTCCATCGCACTCCATTCTATAAAAGGGAATGCGCTATATAGAGGACATGTTACTCCGTTTTTCCTCCTTTATGTTTACAGTGTGTCAACATTTCGGCGTAAAAGTTACCGAGACGAATGCAGCGCGCTTTTTTTCTTTGGTTTTTAGATGCCTAAAATCAAGGCATTTTTTTTTTCATTCCTTCTCTACTAAGCGCTCACCTTTGCTGGCATTTTCGCAGTTAGTTTCACGGAAGGAAGAAAAAAACCGAAACGTGATAAACGTATAATAACAGAAGTAAACATTTGACAAGCTCATGATGCACTTTGTGAAAGCGGATATTAATAGCCCTGCAACACAATATACCGGGTGTTTCAGCGATCAGTTTATATATATATATATATATATATATATATATATATATATATATATATATATATATATACACACACACCGGTGGCATGTGGTTGTTTTTTTTTTCTTCTGTTTTCTAATCAATTAGCTTTAAGCGATAACATATTCAGTAATGTTCTAAATTGATCAACACCACAAAATAAATAAATCAATTAAAAAATCCCCTGTGCCCCTTGGTTTCTGTGGCTGTTGGCTTCTTTCATATTTATAACGAGCCCCTCATCCCCTTCCCTTGTTTGCTATATATATATATATATATATATATATATATATATATATATATATATATATATATATATATATATATATATATATATATATATATATATATATATATATATATATATTTTCTCGTGGGTGCGATCAGGAAGCATTTAAACGCGCACAGAATCGTAGCATCACTATAGATACGCTTCCTGGTGTCATCATTTAAATGTCGTCACATGCGCAGAGGTCCGGAGGCGCTCCGCTATTTGGTCCTTTTTTTTTCACGCATACTCTGCATTAGTTCCTCGCTGTGAGCAACAGCAGCCACTTACAGCGTTTAAGCATTCGTCATGCTAATCTGACGGGACTTTCCGGTAACCCAGAAAAGCGGGGGTTTATTTATATACCCCGCCGACCCGCCATGATTCCGAGCTTTTAAAGCGCTCCAATGCAGCACGTGCGAAGAACCGACGCGTGCGTGTCCAACCTCCGCAGCCGTAATTCACTGGAGCCTTAGCTCGCTTTGCGCATTATGCACGGTATTCAAAAGAAACGAAGACAAAGAAAGCGGCGCATACCACAGCCCCGTCTGTTTCAAGGCGAACTAAAGACGGGGCGCCAATTTTCCAATTAGCTCGAAGGGTTTCTCTTAATTAGCATGATTGGTACCCTTGGCGGAACATCAAAAGCGGCCCCCGGCGATTATAGGCCGGCTCACGAGGGGCTCGGGGCGCCACTCCCAACACGTCGCGGTCACGAGTTGCACGCCCTCGTACCCGTTCGAAAACAGCGGCATTCCTCGCTCATTTAATCTTTCGGAACTTCGCCCATCAACGGGTTCTGCAGCTGGGCCAGTCAACTTTGAACTGTTCGGAGAACATGTCACTCCAGAGCACTGGAACTTCTCCAGAGGGTGCAAACTGTTGGTCATATTATGAACAGATAAGCTGCTGATTCTACAGGCAAAGGAAAAAAAAATAATGACCTGGTATGTCACAAAAATCGACCAGACCAACAAACTAGGCAGTCAGTACTGGCTTAGAGGCAGTCAGTTTTAGCTTAGAGGAGACGTATTTATGCTTAAGCATTCGTGTAAGACGTACTCGGACGTAAATGGCAACTCCCTTATAAAAATGGTCTATAGACAGTCTATAGACTTCTTATAGACTATGTTGCCTTCCTATAGATACTTCTATTTGTCTATACATAGTCTATAGACTGTCTATAGACAAAAGTTTACTAAAAGTGTATGCCCATAAATCTATAGCTTGTCTGTAGACTGTCTATAGGATTTGTATTGCCTGTAGACTGTTCTCTACGGTTTGTCTATAGACCAGAAGTCTATGGACAGTTTACAGACTGTCTAAAGAAATTTTTGTAAGGACTAGTAATTCGGTATACTTCTAGGTTAGTGCGTGCCAAAGCTCTGTAGTGTTCTGTTCGGCTGGCCTTGCTGCAGATGAAGACAAAATTTTGTATCGTCACCTCGTGACATTTTAAACCATGCAAGAACTCGATTCTGGGCTTGAAAATGCTGCTTGAAAATAACCTCATCTTATCTAAGAATTTAATACTGTCCAGTTGCTTTTAGCAAACCGTTCGGGCAAAAATGGTCCCAATGCTATTTATAACGGTAGGCCAGTACGTGCAATATGCAGTTGAACCAAGGAACTGTTGCACAGCGGCTGGAAAAGCCAATAACTGACCTCAGTATCGAGTGCTATCTCCAGTCCCTGAGGCAAGAAGATATGCGTGGAAAAAGCCATTTTCTTTGAAACGAAGAAAAGCCAGGGAGAATATATACACATATATAGTTTCTGTTTTGTTTGTTCTGAAGATACACTGAAGAAAGGATGACGCTAGCGCTGCCTTACGGCATGTCCTCTCTTTTTGCCAATTTGGCTCTCACGTAAATGATTACTAGGTCTCTTTCCTTCACCAGCCACGAGAAAATTATGTTACCTCATGCTCACCCTGGTTTAAAAGCACGTTTGTTTATTTCTTACATAACGTAAAGAGAGATATAGACTTTTTAATGATATTTGGTAAATAGTTTCTCATTCCTCGTATGCTTGTCTGCTGGAGGCAGAGAGGCTTACTTCCAAAAATGGTTTCCTGATCTACCAAAAGAGGCAGCCTTGATCGAAGGTTTCCGTGGATCATCGACCACAAGAGCAATGCTTTTCGTCCACGCTGTCGCGAGCAGGGTCTCTTCTGACTAGGAACTTGCGACTCCGTGGCTGTCAGTTTGGTTGCCGCGTTTATGAGCAAACCTCGCCTCTCTCTGACTCGGCTACAAGAGTATGCAGTCCGTAATGAATGCGCTTTTGGCCCCGGTTAAGGAAGGAAACATCGCTTTTCTTGAGCGTTCGTACTTCTCCTTGAGGCCGCTGATGGTTTCTTCGTATTTTGCCGACCCCCACACATCCAGAGCCGAGTTATTGCCTTCGGTGGGCAAATGTTACGAGGAGAGGCATTTGGGAGTTGTGCCCATTCGTTTGGCTTGTTAAGGGCGCTTCGATGTTTCCCCGATGACACATTTCGATGCGAAAGGGTTGTAGCGGCGCGCCTGTTGTGACCCATTTCCCCAGTGTCCGCTCCCGCAATCATCCATCAAGTGGGTCGTGTAATGGATCGGCCAGAAGCGGACCAGGCGCGAACTCCTCGTCTTGCCGAGTACTGGCGATCGCCGCCGCAGACGAATAGAGGCGGGCCGCCACTGCTGTGCTGCTGTTGTCACTGCCAGCCTCGTTCCTTTATATATATATATATATATATATAGTGTTCGTATATAGTTTCTGGTCTTGTTTCTCCGACGTTCGATAGGCTTGGAGAAAACCCTGTTTGTGTGCCGAAGCTCGCGCTTAACAAATGGCGCTTGCAATCTTCCCCTGCGGAAATAAAACTTTTCAAAAAGAACGGGCTGGAACGGGACGGGACGGGGTGATGATAAAAACACGTCATTTTTACGGCTCAAAACTTCTTCAGATTCGCGGTCTTCTCCTATATTGTTGCTTCTCGCTCGCGCACCCTTCTTTTGCGCTGGTTTTCTCGAGGGAAAGTTCGGTCGCATTTTTATGTGTGTATGTTTTCTAGGCAGCTCTGTGGCCGCGAGCAGGCTCTGAGATATCGCCGCTGGCTGCTGAAGCCTTTCTCTTCTTGGCTGCGGGGCGAGCATCGATGGGAACTCGAGATGGGACTGGAGACGCCAGAAAGGAAATCCTGCGTAGATTGGCATCGCCCCCTTATCTGACTGGCTGGACGGACGGAGAAGCAGCTCTCGCCACCACGGCTTCTTGTCCTTTTTTGGGCCGCACTTTTTCTTCCCGGCAACACGCCGGAGCTCGCGTTCCAGATAGCGATCGACGCCGTCCCGTCCCGTCGTCCCGGCCGCGAAAGAAGAACTTCGGGGGCAAGCCGCACCTTCCGGCCGCGTTTCGAGCATTCGTCAAGGTGCGCGTTCGCGGACCCGTTCCTTCCTCCCTGCTGCGATGCTGCGGCCACGAATAGACTGCGAGCCGCAATGGTGCGACAACGCGAGCCCCCGCACGGGCGTCAGTGGCGCGACGAATATGAAAGCACGAATGGGGGGGGGGGGGGGGGGGGGGGGGTAACCGGGATGAGGAGGGGAGGGGATTCTTTCGCGGCACGGCGTCTCGTAAAGGTACATGCTCAACGGGAGGCACGGTGCCTTTCTTTGCAAGACCCTCCCTTCTCCCTTCACCCCTGCCCCGCTCCTCCCCGCCCCATACTACTGTGCAGGAGGTATACACGTTTTGTGGCGCTTCTCCTATCTCAGCATCTGCGGGGTCGGAGACCCAGAACCGTTGGTTGCTTTTGAGAACCGCCGTGGTGCGTGCAATGTCGAGGGTGAAAGCACGTATCTCTGCTCAAGTTTAATTGGGACAAACATAAGCCGTGTGCGTGAAGCAGTTGTTTAGCCACCATTTCTTGGCGTGTTAAACGTTTTTGCACGGACGAATGAATATCAGATGTCTCCTCCGCAGCGAAGTCTCGGAGGCGCAACCTGAGCGTCGTATCCGGTCGATAGGTGCCTCCTCTCGCTTGCGAAGAACCGTATTCGGGTCCTGTGATTGAGGAGCATTGCTAATGACTAGCCTTCCTGCTTGAGCCAAGCCTATTACTCGAGTTGAAAGCTATGTGCGCGAGGCTTCCGCTGCCTCCGAACCTTTAGAATAGGGGTACCCTATCGGCTGGGAGAACCTTATTGGTTTTTTTTTTTTTTTGGGGGGGGGGGGGGAGAAAAGGAGGGAGGGAGGAAGCGGTCTTACTGGCTCCTCTAACCTATATTCTAACCTATTCTTAAAGTTTGGGGGCAACAGAAGCCTAGCGCGCAAAGCTTTGAACACAAGCAACGGGCTCGACTGAAGCTGGGAGCCAGTGCGCAGGTGCGGGACAATAACGCCCCCCGGGTTACTGTTTTGCGCATGCGCACTGTCGCCCCTCTATTCTTAGCGTCGCTTTATCCACACTCGACAGGGTACAGGGGCCATTTTTTAATTCAGGTGCCCACAGAAGTTTCCGTAACGGACAAAAAAGATGAATTTTCTTGCTGCCCAGATGCGCAGCCAGTTGCGCAGAGAAGTTCAAAGCACACCTTTTAGTCATTCCCGAATGCTCCTGCGCTGATGTGCTTGATCGTACACGTATTAACACGAGATCCTCGCTGGCAGCTTCCTCGTTCTCCAGAAACAGCAGTCCATTCTACACTTCAATGCATCGTCGGGGTAGGCTAGAAAAGTGACCTCCTTCACTTGTCTCAATTCAGTCAGTTTATTAGGCGGGGCACATGAAGGAACGCATTTAAATCACTCCCACAACTCATTACGTCATTTTATTTCCGAACGCCGCATGTTACGTCGTTGTTCGTTTTGGCCAGGCTTGGGGTTTAACGTCCTAAAAGGACTCAGGCTGTGAGGGACAGCCTAGTGGAGACCTCCGAATAATTTCGTCCACCTGGGGTTCCTGCAACGTGCACCGACATCGCACGGTACCCTATCCTCTAGCATTTCGCCTCCATTGAAATACGATTGCCGCGGCCGGTATTGAACCTGCGCCTTTCGGGTCAGCAGCCGAGAACCATAACCACTGTGCCATCACGGTGGCAAATATATATATAATATATATACACTCGAAAAAGGCTGGTCCACCAGCCGAAACGTCGTGAATTAAATCCTGTTATGTTTTTCAATTTCTGGTGACTTTATCTTATATTGATCGATCAGCTGCCAAGAAATCAGTTTTGATAGATATATATATATATATATATATATATCGTATTGGTTTTCTGGAACATGAGTTAGGAACAGATACCGGCCTACCAAGATCTCTTTCCGCTTTTCTGGCATTCCATTGCTGCCGGGCACAACAGAGAATGTCTATGCTAGCAAACAAAAAATAATCCCATCAAGATGGACTTCGTTGCCTCTATGGCGAGCCTTCCAAGCTTACTCGCACACAAGCACTGAAAGTGCTTGCCTCTCTTTTTTTTTTTTTAATCTGTAGCCTTGGAGCCCGTAAAAACGAAGAGGAGGACCTGTGGAGAGAAAGCGAACAAGATAACGCCCGGCAACAATATCCGTAATGCAGGGCCTTAATGTCGCCGCGAGTCTTAATCAGGGAGAACGCACTCCGCCCCCGCGCCGCCGCAGCGAGTGAATTAAGCCTCATCTCCTGCTGCTATCGCAATTACTCGGAAACGGGGCTAAATACCCGCGCAGCTAGCCAGATCGAATCCCTTTCATTCCCCCTCAACGCATATAGCGGGGCACGCTGTGCGCACGCTTTCCATCGCTCATCATCAGGGGTCAGAGCCAGCGCCCGCAATCCAAAGCCGGGCCCGGGGTGAGGGGAAAAGGGGGGGGGGAGGACCCCCTTGCGCGAGTTTGTTTTGGCTCGGGGCCGCCGATACCCGCCGCTCGCTCTCCTCATTAAGAAAAGGAAAAGAGATGAGAGAAGAACAGCGATGTGCAAAAGAAAAGCAAGGAGATGAGAAGGCTGGCGAAGAAGAAAGATGGAAAGAGGACGTGAAAATAAACAAGCAGGCGGGCATGGATCGAGGCGCCACGACTTGCCAAGAAGGAAGCGAAGGAGGCGTCGCATCGGCGTCGGCAGTTCGCGGCGGCGGCGGCGGCGAGGAAGCCCCCAAGAAGGAAAAAAAGGAGGGTCGGGGAGGGGATGCGGGAAGAGGGGGAGGAGGAGAGTAGAGGATAGCGGTGCCGAGCGCTCTCGAACGGGGGAGCGGGCGAGAGGGCACGGCGGTACGGGGCGCTCGGTGACGCCGCCGAGTCGGGCCTTCACGCATCCATGCGCACACCGCCGCGGGTTCGGGCCAGCGTCGTCGACGACGACAGCGGCGGCGGCGCGTCTGATGGGCGACGTCATTATTCCGAGCCGGGGCACACATGTCCACAAGAACCTCGAGGTCTGGGCCGGAGCTGTGGAGGGGGGCCTGAGAGGCCCTTACCCGAGCTGCCCGGACCGCGCTTTCCACGGAGCCGGCGACGATGCGTGGCGAGGGGTCTTCGGTTTTGGAAGGGGAACAGGATAATCGCGGAAAGGGTTTCCGTGGGGCGGCAAGGGAAAGAGTCGTATCGGCGACAGAAACGAGGCAGGACCCCCCGCCCGAGCTGGGACCCCTGCGGAGCGAACGCTGCTCGTGGTAGCTGCGCTGTAGGCTACATTGTTGTCCTCGCTTTGAGCCTGCGTTCTCGTCATTCGGTTTTGCGGGGTTGAGCTTGCCTCTTTTTATCGTCTTGGAAGTGTTGCTTCCACCGCCGCATCTTATTAATGTCTGCGTTGAAACTGTGTGTCATGGGCACGCGAGCGGATAATGATACGCTTAAATATTTTGTGCGCATTGTACGTAGGGAGCAGATTGCTGAACAAAGCGCACCTATAGCTCTGATGCGCGATTCGTTCCATAGCAACGAGGGGAACCGGTGTTTCATAGCAATTTTGCAAAGGAAACGCTTTGTCTTCTATGTCATACACTATCGAAAACTACCAATTAGATTCCTGTTGGACCAGAACATTCTCGGAGCGCTGCGGATGGACTGACGCTGTCTTTGGCAGTGGAAAATACCGACCGCGTGGCTGTTGCAGGACCAAGAAAAGTGACCTGGCAGTTTAGATCACCATTGTAGCTTGCACGTAGCTGGCTGTTATGTCCAGCGTTCAGTTTGCCTGCCAGCCACATTTCAACGTTTCTGTCTTACTGACGTCACCACTTTTATTTATGATGCCGGGACTTATCTTGGATGCCCTCGGCTGGCGTGTCAGCGAATTCACTCATGCTTTACCTTTTCTCGCGGTTTCAGTCACTGACTCTCGCAGGCAGTACTTGTGGATTTAACCACGTGACCGAATTTGTGCAATTCTTCAGATACAGGTTCGACCTCAGGTCTATATTAGCGTCGATAGCATATGCCCATAATGCGGTAAATTTACGTGGGGCAGCGAAGGAGGAACCTGAGGAGGAACCTAATTGTGATTTATTGTGACAACGCGCACGGCTTTTCCGCCGAACGTCAGCTTCAACGCTGTCGCGTTAATTTGGACACTGGTTCCCAAGCATAACTGTCCATAAAGCGAGTCGTTCGTAATAACGATTCGCGAAAAAAAAAAAGTATTCAGAAAAAGAAAACACGCTATGATTAGGGTCTGCTTCTGGGCATAGTGGTGGTGAGTGAAGTTTGAATTATACAGTATTTTGGGACCTCCAAGCCAATTCTCCTCGTCGACATTATGCTTGAAATATAGCGGTGCAGCTTCACGTACCTGGTCCCCAATATGATACGCTTGATGGCGTCTCATGGCTAGATGGCCAACATATACTACGACTGTTCACAACCACCCCATTACTCAGTGCGCTGAAAATTGCTGAACAAGCTTTCTGCGTACCACAAACTGCCTCTACAGTAGCCTTCATAGCCATTCATGCAATACGGCAAATGGTAAGGGACGCCGACCCGATAACTTTGTGCTGTAAAGCATGAAACCAGAAAATGAAAGGCCTATCAATCAGTCATTTGCCATTTCCCACTGAACTGGTGTGGTGTCCTGCTCTCAAATACAGAAACTGAAACATCTGGTTGGGGCTGTAGAGATTTTGTTCTCCTACTGTCCGTATTAAGGCGTCAGAGATGCATCGGCCCCAAAATGATCTGTGCATTTTCCCCCTGTCCATTGTCCGGACAGCGAGTTTCCATATTAACGAGGCGTAAATACACCGAAAAAGTGTGTTCCCCAGAAAAAAAAATGTATTCGAATTGTCCATATTAGCGGGGTTCGTATTGGCGAGGCACGACTGTAATGACAAATGTGGTGGCGCCGCACGTTGACAATGAAGCGCGCCTGTATCTTCTTCCCAGCTGACATACGCTGCCACTGCAACCTTGCGCCGTGCGTGTCCACGGGCTACATGTGCAAGTCGGAGTTGGGGCTTTGCTTCTCTGAGAGCGGCGTCCAGATGACGTCTTCCCTGAACGCCGCCGCCACGACGGCACCCCGCCACGGTTGCGTCGACCTGCTGGCCGACGTCTCGGGCGACACCAACTACGGCTGCCAAGCACCCGCCGAAGGCGCGCCGCCGTCTTCGCTGCAGGAGGCCACTCTTTCGGAGGGTCGCCAGTGCTGCAGCGAAGACATGTGCAACTTCCAGAGGGACTTCCCGGAGCCGGGTGCCTCAGGTAAAGAAATCCGGATAATCAGAACGAGCGCCTATTTCCCGGCACTAGTACTATATACCGGGACGCGACTTACACATCGGAGAATAATATACTCATGGCCTTTGTTGACACTGCCAACGACCCGTAGCGTGATGATCCTAGCGACGCGGCACGACAGCTCCTCGTTTTATAAGCCAGTATGGTTTCAAGCACGGTACAACAAAGATCTAACAGTATCCGTGCTAGCAGGGGCGTTTACTGACCGAACTTTCGTCCAAAGTAGGTTTCATAAGAGAAGATCGAGCTTACAGCTGTGAAACCGTTGTAAGTGTAACAAATACGGCCAGTCTATATCTGCATGTACTGTTCTTCATTGCCCTGTGGTACGCACGTGTACGTATATCTCGGCAAGAAACGCGTGGAAAGCGTTCGTGAGCACTGCGTCGCTGATTGCCAACTGTCCTGTCCCCATCCCCTCCTCACAGAGTCGAGGACGCGGGGTGGCGATCAGCAGCAGCCTGCCGCGGGCTCCCTGACGCGCCTGGTGTGGTTCCGGGCGGCAGTGATCGCGGTGCCAATCGCCGGCGGCTCCGTGCTCGTGCTGCTCGTGCTGCTGGCCGCCCGGCTTCTGCGCAAGGACAGCGAGCTTCCGTCCACGGCCGCCACTTTCCACGAGGCGCTGCACAAGGGACGACACCGGAGCATGCTCCGCGTCTGCCTTCGCGGCTGCTTCGGAAGCAGCGGCGACGCCGCCACGGACAAGGGTGTGGTGCGCGTCTGAAACGTCGTGCAATCCCGGTGTGCGGCCAGCAGGAGGGCTTCCAGCATCGCTACCACCTTCTTCACCCACACGCGCGTTTCCCTGGTGTTTTCTTTCTTCTGTTATTTATTCTCTTTTCCTGCCGCGTCCACGGAGAGACGTGTCCGCCTTGCGGCGCAAGACAGTGCTTGTCAGAAGAAGAGCTGTTGCTTGTTAGCTCGTGCTGTGGTGGCTACGCTGGGGCGTTCGACTGTCACTGTAGTCAGCTGTTAACGCGCAGCAGATTGCTGCAGCTCGCATTTCTGCGGTTACGTGCCAAAATATTCGTACGTCGTCGAAATGCTCCGACGATGTTTGCCGTGCCAAATTACTCACGTCGACTTCACTAGGCCAGTCTCTATCAAAACTGAAGATTGTTGAATCCTGCTTACTTGTGCCGAAGGCATTGTTGGATTCTTTGATGCTAGTGGACAATTTGTCATTGTCGCTCAGACGTTGTGGGCCTCCTGCTTCCAACTGACTTTGGGAGCGACAGTGTATTGTTTCCTGCGAACTAAAAACTGTGGAGGAATTATCCGTCGGAAATTACACACCTTCGATAGAACTTACCATCAGTCCAGTGACACCGTCTGTTAAGGAGGCAGGCACCTAGTCATTGCAAGAGCTACTTGCATCACATGTTTTGTTCTCCGCGTATTTGTTGCAATTTTTTATTTTAACTCTTGAGCTGGTCCCAGCAATGCATTTTTGTGATGTTGCAGGCTAACTGCAACATTCAGCCAGACAGTCGAGAGAATTTTTCTAATAATAGCGTTCAAACGGACTGTTGTATGCTTTTGCACCTATTTTGTAATACTCGGCTGGATATATTCAGCTTCTGCAAGTTTGGACTTGGCCATGAAGAGGCGATGCATTTAGTAGCCTTTAGCCTGTTCCATTTCAGTTTACCAGATACAGCGTTACACTATACTGAATTTTGTACCTCGCCATTGCCATGCATTTGACCTGCCGGCTGTTTGTGATGTACAAGCGGCTGGCGGGGTTTAGTATGAGGAAAGACCAATTACGCATCAGTCTAGCTTCTGCGTGGTATTATATGAGTGCATGTGAGAAATCTTTCTGCTGTAGCTCGCACACTTACGTACTCCCGCTTTTTCGTCTGAATGATGAAGCCATATTTTTGCTAGCAAAAGGCGCCCTGCCGTACTTCCACAAAGTACCTAAATCACCGAGACGTAAAGCCTGCCAGCACTGCGTCGGGAGTAACCGCTTGCTAGAGAATGTACCAAATAGAAGCGTGCCACAGTAGTTTTTCAAGAATAGCAAGCAGTGTAACTTGCCGCCAGTCTTTTGGGGACCCTGTACTCTCCTCTTGAGCATTGCCTTTGTGCCACTTTGCCTACAACCATTTAGCATCTTAGCAGTCTTCACCAGAGCACTAGTTATTTCATAAGATACATCTTCTCTTACATACAGCGTGAGGAAAGGAATCTCACGAACATCACATTTGAAGCCTTGTCCTTTGTGGACTTGGGAACTGCGGTTCCACTTGCCCTTGAAGTATGTACGTCCGCATTCAAGCATTTTAAAGCGAGTAGTCTTAGAGGAAAAGTAGCTATAGTTCTCGAGACGCGTCCTTTTCCAAAACGTGCCAAGCAAATCTCTTAGCCGGCGCTAGTGCATGACATGCTAAGTCTGAAAGCCGCTTATGTAGCGTACAAAAGGGCTGTGCCCAAATCAAGCTAAAGCCCATGTTCACACCTGCGGTTACTTTAGTCGGATACAACTCAAGACCGAAGCGGCAAATACTCCAGAAAGAAGCTCGTCCAACCAAAGGCGTCGCCCGATTCTCCTCCTCTTGCCCTTGACCGACCCTTTTGGACCTGGTTGCGTGAAATCGCAGGGGGTGGCAGATGAATGGGGTCTAACCACTGTTCAATCGGGTCAACCGCGGAGTCATGAAAATCGATCGACGCCATTGGCTGGAGTGCTTCCTTTGAGGGGCATCTTCTGCTTCGTTCTTGAGTTGTATCAAACTATAGACCGCGGGAGTTTTTCGGTCATTGTGTCGCTCACTTAATACGAGTGGATTTGCTCGGCATCGGTCTCACATTGTTTTGGTTCGCTTAAGAGTTTAACAAAAGGTGCCTTCGAAAAGTTTGAATTTTGTGGGATGGCAAAGCAAGGGAATTACGTTCGGATTCATTGAAAGTACCGTCTGTGACTAGCACTCGCTTTTAACCGCTGCTCGAGTGGGTAGCGTGGTTCTGATAGCGCACCTGGCGTTCTGGTTGCACTTGAAAGCAGTTGCGACATTTCTGCCGACTGTGTACACCGTCAGAGCGACGGAGTCGCCGGAAGACCTACCGGACCCGGCGACAAACCGGTTATTGCAAGCAGCGGCTACAAAGTGTTTGACATAGACGGTGCATGATGAAAGCCAAGAGGTGGCTGACAGGAGATACAGGATTTGAGCCGTAGTGCGTTGTTGTTACTGGTTTAGTATAGATTACTTAGAATTGAGTGACGGGGTGTTAAAAACTATAACCCTGAAAAAAAAAATAGAAAGCTATATGACGAGCTGATATTTGCTGTGTGCCACTTCGCATGTTTGTGGGGTACTTGGTCGATCGTTGGCAAAGTAAAAAATGGTGACAAACATCAAGATGTACACGCAACAACTGCATGATTGTGGCCTCAAGTCCACTTTTTTTTTTTTGTCTTTGGTTCTTGCTTTGCGTTGACGAATTTGCCTCAGGCGATGTGTCCCGTTCACAGCGCCGCCCAACGCATAGTGCTGCTGTCAAACTGCGAACAAAAGTGCAGTGTCTTATAAGCTTGTGTGCAAGCGAGTTCAAAGTGGAATGAGTCATGGGCAGAACTGAGTTTGTTTTTGTTTTTTCGTACGTGTAAATTTGTGAAGACCGCCCGGAGTTTTCTTCAACAAGGTTAGCCGCCCACAGATCGTAGCTAAAGATATTATTTCACTCCCTCTCTCGAATACTCGCGAACTGCGCAAGTCGCCGTTGGGCGACGTTCGAAAATTTAGGCTTCACCGTTGCCGATAAATAGAAACGCGCCACTGACTTCACACCCCTTTTCCTTGTTTAACCGATGGTCAACGTTCAACGGAATTCACAGTCTCGCTGTTTCGTTTCCGTGTTTCTCCGAAGTGCCAGATTGTTAAGCAGCATGTGCTCCGACTACATCGCGCTGTTTCGCCGACAACGAATGATGCCCACTCAGCTTGGCGAACGCTTTTCCCGTAAGCACTTACACGCACAATGCACAGATCGCTTAATAGCGCTAAGTAGAGCGACAATCACGGCAGCCCTGCGCTCGCATATTTGCCTAAAGCCTTAGCATAGCTTCTAAGGAAAGGGGGAGGGGGGGGGGGGGGGGGGGCGGCCGCGCACACCTTATGCAAGCACACTCGTTTTATACACTCCAGCCTCCTCCCTCTGTCGCATAACAGCCGAGCACGTAGCTGGTAGAAGTCTATATAGCGTATAAAGGAGCCCCTATATGAGTATATTTGTATATACGAACGGCGCGCGCGCTTCAAGCTCAACCGTCTCTTACCTGAACGCTTCCTGCCTTAAACCAAAATCTTGGCTGAGTAGTCGTAGGAGAACGTAGGTGCAGAGAGCACTGCAGCCCGTGGTCGCGTTGACGTCCGCAGCAGGACCCCTCCTCGCACGGTACCCCCTCTGCACTCACCGCCGGCATGTCGTGGAACGCTTCGGAGTCGTGGGGAGCGCTTTAGAGTGCTGAGCTACATTCCATGTTAAACGGATAACTTGATTGCAAGAGGTCATGCGACTGCGTAGTCCACTTTAAAGTCAACTGTTGGAAGTCACCTTTTTCGCATGAAGTAACCACCAGAATTAGTCTTCGCTGTTGCCTGAAGGCGCGCAGACAGCACTGTGCGTGAGGTGACTGCAACTATAAGTTGTATTCGTGCTGAAATGTCGAGGAGGTCGCGCGGCCAACTGTGAGTCCGCGACCAAGAAGCGATGAGGGCGACGTTGATAGCCGCCGCCACCCCATAAGGTCTCTGTCAAAACAAGAACTTATTTTCGGTACTGACGTCGCCGGTGGTGCGAAGTCGTACACTCTAAACACGAATACGCTTATATGGTAGTAAAAAGGGAGTAGGTTGTTCTCTAGTACACTGCGCTAGAGGTCAGTTCACTTCCTTTTTACTCTTTTCTGTCTGGAGTGTATGTGGAACAAGCATCACTTACAACTTACGAGGCGCCGCCGATTGATTCAGCCGCTTTGGGATTCGAATCGCTGGATCGGAAAGAAGTCGAGCAGCGCGCAGCTTCCCCTCGACAGTCGCTTCTCGACCAAAGTGACCATTGGCGACTGTCGCTTTGCGACCAAAAAGGCCGCACGACCTCCACGACTCGCCAGTGTGAACTCATTACCAACAAAGCACCAACCAGTGCACGACACGCAACTCGTATTTATACCGTTCTCGTTCGAAAACAATTAAGCCTTTTTTAAACCACCGTGCACGTTCCAGCAGGCGCAAGAATTAATTCGTATTAGCATCGAAAGATGGCACCTATGTTTGTGCCCGCTTGAAGTCATTGAGCAACGCGAGCACAGGCGCGGGGATTACTTGGCGTGAGCATCAAAAGATGGCGCCTATGTTTGCAACCGCTATGCAAACACATGTCCTAGCTTTAGTTTCATACGAGCCGACTTAGCTGAAGGCAAAAGTGAGCCAAGCCCTCCAGCGCAAACGACATCCCGCGGGGCTTCTCGTTTCCGAGGGGCGCGGGCAAAGAAGCCACATGTCGCCGAGTTGACGGCAGCGACGCAGCTGCTCATTTCGCGCGCGGCGCGCAATGCCGTGAAAGTGTTCCTTGCTCGGCGTCGTGCTAAACATAGACAAGAACGGTGATGGCGCAATTGGCCGCCTGTCGCTGCCGTCGAGGAGTCATGCCCAGCAAAACACAAGCGCCATGAGCGGAATCCGAAGCGCTTCCGGACGCTGGGAACGCTTTGCATGCTGGCCCCCCGCACCGCTGGCACGAGGGTGACGCTGTGGTGTGCGCTACATGTCGTTCGTTGTTCGTTAGTTCATAGTTTCAGAGTTGCGACCGAATATGCATCTTCGTCTACTGCGTGAGTGCTGACCTGGGAGCACCGTGATTGTTTCTCGAAAATGCTGCCTTTCCATCATTTTTTTTTTCTCTGGCCTGTTAACGCATTATCGTCCTGCCACGGGCCTTTTCCTTCGTAGCAGACTTGAGAGTAGGCTGCAGCAGTCAGCATTTCTGGTAGCTAGAGCTACGTTCGACTATTTCACCTTTCTCGTGCGCCTACACAATACGAAAGGAATCAAAAGTGTTAGTTTTGTGCCCTTCTTCAATAGGTACCTCGCCATTTGGCAGCGTTTTATTTATTTGCCAATGCATTCCGTTTTAGTTGCAGGTTGAGCAGACGCGACTGCCTACTATCGGGGACAAAACGTCCTCCCACGGCATGCGAGCGGTAGCCAAAACGCATAGCTTTGTTATTGGCCGATTCACCTCCACAGATGTGGAGGTGAAAGTTTGACTTGGGCTATTTAATATGCGCTAGTGCAATGAGGCGACTGTTGACAAACGTCGCTGTTATACGCCCAGATCGCGGTTCGCGCGTCATGAAGACTTTTTGCCCTGAATAGTACCTTAGTTGACCCCTGTAGATTTCTTCGCTGAGAATGTTCCAACTTAGGCGATAGTGCAAAAGGAGAAGTTCGATACCTTGCTGAATACCCTATCGAAAAGCTTTGTGTCAGGATCAAAAAAGAATTAGGAAAATTGCAAACCGGTTGCTGTGCTCCCTATAAAATTTCCTCCCGTTTAAAACGCACGGGAAGTGACAAGCGTTCACAACTTCCTATCATATTTCTATTGGCACGACATGTTTCTACTGGCCCGTTTCTCTACTGTTTATCACTAATCTGTGACGTAGTACAACTCGTGTTCTGTGTCTGAAAACTGATGCGCAGCCTCCAAGCTGTTCACATCGGTCAGAGCCTGAAAAAATACAGACGCACAAAAGCAATCTTAAGAAAATGCCTAAGCCATGCCTCGTTTCACTGGCGCCACCACAGAAACCCTACGCACGAAAGGAATAAAAGGAGAGTAAGCTGTCCTCTAGTGCACTTCCTTTAGGAGCAGGGTATACTGCTCAAGCCCTGGGGTTGCTTTACATCGGTAAAAGTACGAAATACTTGCGGTCGGCAACGGAAACGAATTCCCTCTTCAAAACATGCGTAGTTCTAGCAGTTGCGAAGATTTTTAACCGAAGTTTCAATCCTCACTGTTTGCTAATCTCAAGACCTCCTGTGCCACGTTTAAAAGCCTCCTTCCATTGTAATCTGCATGAAGTTACTATGCTGTGCATTGAGAATATACTTCGGTTTGCCAAGAGTATTCATTCTGTATATTTAGTGATCGAAATCTACTCTGGAACTTGGGCAGAATGCCTTACCCCTAAAACAGAGTGAGCTAGAGGACAACTTACTCCCTTTTCATTTCCATATAGGCTTAGTTGTGTTTACAGTGCAAGCGAAGAAAACACAATCGCGCAAATAACAAGAACCAGGGCCATCTTTTGGACATTGTTCTTTTCGTGCTGTTCCATGAAAAGACTTCATGCCTAGTAAGACTAACCTAGTTTAGCGTCGCGCCTACGTCATCACCTCTCAACCAATCGACGCAAACCGAGTACACTCTAAACACGAACATGCCTATGGGGGAGTAAAAAGGCAGTGAGATGTCCTCTGGCGCAATCCATTTTATGGAAGGGAGTCCTCTAGAGGATTGCTTATACTCCCCTTTTTGTTTAGAGTGTATGGTTACCAAAAGGCACCCACTGTCCAGGGTAGAGCGGGAGACTGAGCTCGCAGCGAAGCTTCGAATAAGGCAGCACTTGGGCTAAAGGAGGGGTGCCGTGCGAGCGGAGGATGCGAGGGAACCAAAGCTGTCCACGTACCTTCCACAGCCACCGTATTATGCATACTGTATACGTGCCAAGCCCGGTGCCAAGCGTGCTTGCGAGCCCCGCTCTGAGAACATGGCGGGCCGCGGACGCGTGTGCGCCGGGCGCCATCGCGTGTCTTGCCATAGAGTCGACATTTTTGTACATATTTTTCTTATTGTGCTTGTACAGTTTTCTAAGCCTAAGGCGCCGCGACTGCTCTTTCGCTTCCGGCCGTTGAAAACACTACACACAAAGGAAACGACAGAAAAAAATAAAAACCAAAGCGCAGTGTGAGTGCCAAATGCCGTCGGCTGCTACACGCACCGACTCCGCCCACTGCTTGTGTGGTGCGCGCGGTGCGCGGCGCCATTTTGTTTCTTGTGCCGGTGAAGGCTTCTTTTTTTTTAACACCCACACACAGTTGTACATACGAGTTATTATATGTTATTATATATATTATTATTATATTTAAGAAATGAAAAGCCGCGCTGGCAACTGTATGATGCAAGAGAATAAAGAGCATTGATCGCTGAACAAAACTGCGTAGACTGCTGTGTTCATTTTCGATGCATTCGAGTGGATTTGATGGCTTGTTCGTGCGTCAGATCGCGTGACGCTCGAATGCCGTTTTTCTGAGCGGTATTCACTTAGTGCAAGTGCCCTGATCCGTCGCGGGATCGTACAACGCTTGAGAAAATTCCGGAAATTACTGCGGATAACTGCAAGAAGCCGGCTCCGTCTAGGGCTGATGGGAGGGTTTCCCAGCGATTGGAGCCACACATATTGAAGGGTAAGTTGTCCTGGCGCCGCCTCAGGTAATGGTTTTCACGTGTAACACGCTTTCATGCTGCCACGGTGTGAGGTAAAACGGTTCCTGGCTGTAAATGAAGTAATTGACGTCAGTGAAGTAAGTCAAATCTCGCTATAGAGAGACGTTGATAACGAAATAATGGATATAACAAAGGAAGAGCTGTTCCCCTTGGAAGCTCCGAGAGGGGCGCATGTTTTTATGAAGCGAAATTTTCGTACTAAGGGATATAATAAACTTCACGAGCCATTTCGTGCTGAGTATATCGATTTGTAACTATATTGAATACTTCGAACCCGTTTGGTGTTGCAAGCTGAAATTACAGCGCATTACCGGCTCTGTCGAACACCGCACAAAATGTACAGAAAGCTGTTCCAGCCTCAAGCACTTGCAGCCCCTTGACTGCTTTCCTCGCCACACACTGGCCACTGTGAACGCGCCGTGCTTCTCGGAAGCTGTACGTGTGTGCAGTATAGTTTCCGTTTTCGCGACGTGGTCACGTGGGCAGACCGTTTGGTAGTCCGTTTGGTGCGCTTGACGGTAATGAGGTCACGCTATTAGTGGGAGTAGTAGAAAACCAAGGCGCAAATCAATTCTTGTTTACTAGAAGGCCCTTTTACAATTTGCATCAGGTGTGAAGAAGTGTAAAGATAGGGATGAATTTTGGCGTAGCTCTGATCACATTGCCTACAATTTTCGGCAACAAACAAGCAATCACTAACGCCGTAGATCGCGGTGTGAAGACAAGAAGAGAAAAAGCTGACTCCTCTCATTCGAAGCGCTTGAGAGCTCTTTTCAAAAGGTCTTTTGTTAGCCCTTGGCCTGGCATACACATTCTCCACAAGACATTTCTGCCATGCAGTGAAGCGATGTAGCCCGCGTGCTCGTGCGTCATGCGGAGAAGCCAATGGAAACGCGTACTCGCACTCGCGACAAAAACGCCGCCACGCACACGCTTGCACACCAGATTGTATTGGCTTCATCGCCTACAAAACGGTACTGAATATTAGGAATACGTCTTTCCCTGTCCTCTGTGGCAGTGTTCCTCTAAGTCCCGTTTTCTAGGCTCTGAAGGCTGTGTCGGCAGCAGTAAAAGAGTGACGGACGATTTAGCGTGGTTAGGCCCAATACGAAATAGGTGCGCAAAAACTTCGGTTTTCACTTCGGTTCCGGTTCCAGGCAATAAAGCAGGCTTCGGACAAAGATCGGCGAAATCGGAGAGTTAAATTCTTGGTGTCCGTGCACTAAAATGGGCCCGAGTTGGCGAAGCTGACATATCTGGCTGCTGTACCGATACCGCATCACAAGTGCTCGGAGCGCATGTTGAAAGCTCCTTCAAAACACATCGGCGGTAGACTAAACGCCTCTATGACAATATATATGCGACACTTGCGACCAAGGCCACCTACGGCTGTAACGAAGCAACGGCTATAACTAAGAGACAGCGGGGCTTCTTCGAATTCGTTATTTCGCTGTAAATGAAGCTTTAAAGCATTGGGTGACCGCGGTAGGCGAAGGACATGGCTAATTGGAGATCAAAGGCAAAAATATTGTCACGTAGTGGTGACTGCAGTCCGGCGAACAGAAAAACAGCGAGGATGTCTTCGAAACGAAACTCTTTATTTGGGATGACTTGCGCCCGCAAAGAACGGAGTGACTCGGCGGGGCGTAGCAACAGGCGCGCTCGGCGGTCGTCGAACAGAATGGCCGCCACTCTCGGCCATGCTCGATTTTAAAGCTGATAGCGAACTTTCGAGATAAAGCGTGCAAAGTTACTAGATCATTCTGGAAGAACGTAGAATCGGCTCCACCTCGATGCGATCAATCGAGATAAATCTGGTCGCGTCTTGCATCGAAAGCGATAAAGCGGCGTGCCCTCAGCTTTGAAGAATGAATAAACAAGCACTACAAATATTCGCGGAAATATTTGTCCTGCACTGGCCGTAACGAGGATGACGATTTCAACAACGATGAAAGTAATGAAAGCATTGGCGACTTTCACGAAATCGACGACACGCTGCGGCGGCGCCGCTAACTATAGTCTAAGAAGGATCGGCAGCGCAGGGAAGCATTTGCTCATTTGCGAGTGCTTCGTAGGCACGCTCAGACGTTGTAGTCATAGTTTTTCTACAAAAATATTTGACGTTGTTCACGACATAGACGCCACACTTTGCGGTCGCGCCGTGATCCCGTCTAAGTGGCACTGGCCCTACATATTCGCGCTGCGTGCTGCTGGTGTTGCGTAGAACGAGCTTTCGGATGTCGTCCCCAGAAAGTCGGCAGAAAAAAACGTCAACGGGATAAAAAAGCCAGCCGGGAGGTATCATTATACTGCTTGACCATTGCAAGTATAGCCCGAAGAGAAGGCAGCTTTTGGTGCATAAAGTGCGGATTGACAGGCCACTCACAGCGTCGATGGTCTTGTGTTCGCAGCATTTCCAGGGAGACTTCTGTGTTCCAGGTAAGGACTCGGTGCTATTGTAACTTTGGTTTTAATTGAACGACTGGGGCTATAATCGTCGTGGCTGGTCGTTGTAACTGCTGCCGCGATGAAACCCCTAATGCTCGCTAAATTGTACCTCGCCTTAACCCGAGCTCCGGTTAAAGCGCCTGCATTTTATTCTTCCTCTCTGAGTTTTATATGTTCCTATTGGTGTCTGTTAAATCTGAACACTCTTGTTTCATGGTCTGCAAAGTGAAACTTCAAATCGATAAGGCCCACGCTACCCGCTCCGTCGCGCCTCCGAGGGCGCGCCCTGACTAGGAAGTATCGAATTCATGCCGCAAGGTACAGCCGTGAGTATAGGCTTTTATTCGAGCACTAAAGCAGTCCTCTGCAGAGCAAACGCAGGGAAATGTTATAGCAGATTCTACGTTTCACGGTCAGTGCTGCTCGCTTTGAAGCGAAGCTGCATAGAAATAAAAGCAGGGAAAGCTGCTGTGTTGCCCTCGATACAGCACTTAAGCGCTATAATTTGTTCCGCGGCACACCGCTCCAGCGCTCTAAAGAAATCTGCTCACGAGTATACATAGTGCTCGCCTGAAGGGATGGCCAAGGGCTAGTAGGATTCAGCTTGCTGAAATGAAATCCAAGTAAACGATGGTCGAAAGCGAAACCATCGCTAACCATTCTTGCTTTCAGCGATACATCATAGCGCTAAACAACTAAAACAACAAATAAGAGGACAAGACAGGCGCTATCTTTCAAATGAAGAATTATTCACACTAAAAAGTAAATATATACATGCAGGAAAAAGAAACAGAGGCAAGCTCACACAAGCCTATCTAATATCGGAATTTTGCTCCCTTGTAGTGCGATAGAGGGAGTTCTGACGCACGCGCCGCCGGCCTTACGAATGCAAAATGCCTCTACTATTTCCCTGACTTTTCTGCTCTTATCACAGAAGATGGCTTCACTTCGTTCTAATATTGGATGAGATTTGTGGTTTTTGCAGTGCAAGCTGAGGTTGCTGGTTGGCCGCACCTGCTTCAGATCTCGCTTTTGTTCTAAGAGGCGCTCATTTAAGCAACTGGCCCGTTTGGCCGATATAGCTGCTACCACAAGAGATGGAAATATTATAAACTGTGCTCATTGTGCATGGCACGAGGGGCGACTGACGATTAATCGTGTAGGCGTTATCATTTTTCAATTCTCCTCCCTTCTTGATGCGACGAACAGATCGGAAAATGGCGGCGAGCTTCCTTCCCGCCGAAAAGACGACGTTGACGTCATATTTGACACCTACTTTCTTGAGGCGATGCGGAGTGCAGTGAGCATAAGGAATGACTGCAAGCTCTTTCCTTTCCAACGCACCTGTCTGCTACCTACACCTTCCTTGAGCTTACCTGTCAACCTTTCGCACAGGAGTCCTATCGTGACATCGAGGTAACCGGCTTCTTTTAGTCTGGCTATCCGGCCAAGGAAACTTTCTTCATCCAGGTGGTGGCATGATTTCAAAAGAGCAGATCTAAGCGAAGAAAGGTCAATACCATCTTTAACCAATTACGAGATCACCAAGACAAGCCTGACTACGACGGGATCTTTACAACTCATTTCCATCGCGAAGATCACATCATGTACATGTGACGCGGTATCCCTGGCATGCATTTTACTCACGTGAGCGCTAAATGGGCATGTAGTGCGGTGGCAAACAATGCTATAGTTAATTATCGACATTTCTTACGGGCGTTTTCAACAGAGAAATTTATCGACTCCCAACAATTCTGACCCGAAAAGGACCGCATATTTGTTTGAATGAGGAGGAGCGTTTTCAATACGCACTTGATGTTGACGGAAACGAAGCTGTAGTTCGGATAAACCGGCTGTTTGAATTAAGCGAGTTCTATTTAAAAAGAGTTCACTGCAGTTATTTTTCAGCTTAACAGCTTGAGAACTGCACCCTCTATCATCGCAGCCTTTGCCGGCCAGCTTTACTGGTTCTCCCACACGGGGTTCAAAAATTGGCCGCTTGGAGGCTTACAGTGGCGTCTTTAAAGGCTGTGCGTTGCGCGTGGCTGCTGTCGCGAGAGCGTTTTGCTGTTGGTCACCGCTCTGTGCGCGCAGCGTTTGTGTCACATCCGGTCCGGAGTGGGCATCATACGTCACAGGTCATTGTTTCGTGTAGGCCAGCTCATACGTAAATACAGTCATACTATGTGCGACATTTGTGTCCAAAAAAGTGTCTTTATGATGCCTACACGGACAAATTGCTTTTGGACAGAGTACCGCAAAGAGAACAATTTTACACCAATTTATGGCAAAAAGGCTGGACATATATTGGCTCCCTTTTGCGTGTACTTCCATTTTTTTCTTTACGTCTCGTGAAGTCGGTGCACAGGTTCTTTACACTAGATGAATTACGCGCGCAGGAATTTTGCTTATAGACTCTGAGAGCTAGTACTCTCATTAAGTCACAACACTGAGCAACAATGAATAAGAGACCGAGCATTTCAAAACGTATTTTATTCATTACTCATAATGATATAACATTCCGAATGCACTGTACACAGAAATAGTATTTTTTGAAGTACATGTGTTCGCTCGAGAGTGACAGCACCAAACTTTACGCTCAAAGCACGCTGATCAGAAACCGGTATTTCGTTGTAACAGTGCAAAACGCACCAGGGCGACAATAAAAAACTCTATCTGTAAACTTCGGTACCATATTACTATTTTTTTTCTCATTTACGTCACAATCACAATAAAGCGCTCGTTATGATATGCCAAGTTGAATCGGGCTGTCCTGCAACACTGAAACATTATGACTATTCAGCTAGAGTGATGAAGCATGTTACAACTGCGCCCCTCAATAAAAATGTTCATTGAGGAGAGAATATTTCATTTATTTGCTCATTCCCGCAAGCCATCGTCGCATGTGAGGGGCCATAGACGAGAGCGCCAACGGTATACGCCCCCGTATCACGCGAGAGCAATGGCGGGAGACAAGTTTCCGGTGGATGCCTTCTACACCAACCAGCTCAACTTCGCCCCTTCAGTATTTTGGTTCTTTGCATTTCCTGCAGCCTTTTCGTATTATGATGTCCAGGCAACAATGTAGTGAACTCAGTTTCAGCAAATGTGTCTCGGTCATGGCCTGATCTTACATTCTAATCTTAACTGCAAGTAAATGTGGATGGCTAACGGCAAGCAGAATCAAATTTAAGCACAGCATGGAACGAATAATGTCTTAAGTGGCGCTCCACTGGTACAGATCGAATCACTATAAAAGGGAACGCTGTGTTATTAGCATGCCATGTTTTCGCCTCGGTTTCGGTCTCGTTTTCCCTACTCCCTGCACTCGTGTGGGTTGCTTCTCGCATCAAACCCAAGAGAGCCAGAGCAGACGCTTCCAGACGAGCGCCCCTTGGCAAGCGCAATAGACGAGCCATTCTTGGACCTCTGGGCGATTCTCGTGACGCTCACTATAAACAGAAAGGTGTAAAAAGGGTGTAAACTGTCGTCTAGCGCACTCCCTTCTATAAAAGGGAGTGTTATGAGATGTGCGCGACGTGGTGAATTTTGCTGCAGTTTATTCCTGAACAGAGTCAAGCTGGGTCCCATTGCGGACTGAACGGCTTCCTGAATTCTCTCCTCAACCAGATAATACCGTGAAAGCGCGCCACAGGCGCGAATTTCATTAGAGTACAATTAAGAAGACTGCCTGCGCATACTTCGCAGCAAGCAGGATATACGTATCTTTCATGAACGAAGCCTTACTTGTTCAGGTTCAGTTATGAGGCGTCTCATTCGGTTTGTAGCTAAACTTAACCGAGTGTTAAGTCCTGTTCATTTTCGTAATGAATTTACACTGGTTTGACACACAGTGCAGCCAATACGTTTCAAAGCGTACAGGCAATGTGAACGTTTACTATGTATGGTGATCTGAGAAAGCCTTGCTTTTTTTCGTTAATGGGGGGATGGGTAAGTACAAAACTGGGTAATAAAAGTAAAGATAAAAGCAATTCGCGGCGTAAAAGCTTCAAGCTTCAATGCGACTGGGTGTGACAATTTCGTGCTTCGACGAAGACAACAATGCGTCCATTTCGCGGCTATCACATGACCCGTGACCCAAATGTATATGGCGACGTCCTTCGCAAGCGATCAATACTCGCCCCGAAAGGATAAAAAAAGTGCATTGACAGCCAAGCTTCGTGTCTTGGTACACAAACAGACAGGGTGTTAGCTGCGCAGCAGCTTAGGTCACGAAGCAAGCATAATCTTACGCCGTAGCTTTGCTTTGATGTGATTCATGACGCGGGCTCACACAATCGAACCCTTCAATTGAGCGACGTTCTATCGCTGTAATAAGATTTGCGTAGGCAACATCCGAAGGCCCTCCTGTTCTCTTTCTCTTCAAGTAAAACAAAGAACAAACACTAGCCCTTTTTCCTTCTGCTAGAGTTCACTCGATATCAAGAAATCTACCTTCACCAGTACAGCGCGCTGTAGGAGCTAACACGAATAATGTTAGACTAATAAAGTGGTATAATGGAAGGAATATCATACGCGCGCTCTGAGCTCAACCGAAAAGCTTTCAAGTTCAAAAAAAAAAAAGAATTCCGCCTTCTTGTAACTTCAATCGCATAATACTGTCTTGTTTCTGCGAGACATTAGATAAAGGAATATCTCTTTTCGGTATCGGCGTGAGGACAGAGTTACTGAAATTGTGAAGTTGCCAAATGGGCATGATAAGTCTGCCATCTATAAAGCCACGAATACAAAGTTGGGCAACATGTTCGAGAACAACACATGCAAAGCTTTGCGAGACTTCCGGGAAATCGGTGTTCGATTTCCAGAGCTCGGCACGGACCTTTCTTCTTTACATTACATATACTCCAGATTCAAAATGTTAACCGGCCAAAATTCAGAACAGCCCAAGCCTATTTACGGAATTGCGCTAGGTGCTAGACATTTTTTTTTATTATATTGTTACGAAGAAGACTAAGCTGGCAGTGGCGCGGGACGGAGCACTCGCTAGGACTGATGCTTGGGCGAGTTGGTATGCCATGTTCAAGAAGAACAGCGCGAAAAGACAAGGACCACAAAGACAAGATACACAAAGACAAGGATACAAAGACAAGAATACACAAAGACAAGGTCTTTGTGTATCTTCCTGTGGTCCTTGTCTTTTCGCGCTGTTCTTCTTGAACATGGAGCACTCGCGCTAGGCCAGCGGCCATTAAATCATCTCTTATCCATCGTTCACCACGCCTCATTTTTCGACTGGCAGCCACGTTACATTTGGTACAGGTAGCGCCGCGTCTAGACGGCAGAGGAACGCCAACACCGAGAAGATGCGAACGCACACCGCGACGTCCGCGGGAAGAAACGTCCAGTTTCGTCTTCAGCAGCGAACAGCGGCTATTGTTGCAGACGCGGCGTTACCCTCCCTCTCGGAAAGGGCATCGGCCCGATGCTTTAAGAAGAAAATAGGGAGAATGTAACCAAATGTAACGTGGCGGCCAGCCGAAGAATGAGGTGTGGTGAACGATGGATAAGGGATGATTTAATGGCCGCCGGCCTAGCGCGAGCGCTCCGTCCCGCGCCACTGCCACCTTCGTCTTCTTCGTAACAATATTGAAGTGTTAAGAGCAATAACTCACGTATAATATGTAATGCTAAAGCGTTCTGTTTCTCTTGAAAGTCCAGCGGCGTGATGACTATCACTTGAGAAACGTACTAATGATTACCCTGCTGAAATCCTTCAAAGGACACGCAGTGTTTAAACGTCATGACGTAGAAAGAGGCACTTCGCCTTTTAATCTATGATCATACGTTATAAACATAGCAGAAGCGTGCAGTGTTATTAGCCTACATGCGTTTCTGAGTGCCAGCTCACCATCGTTCGCATCGACGATCACTTGTGTCAATACTGATTGCAACCCTTCTGTATTTGTATATCACGTCCTAAGATAGGCACTTGGAATATTTCCACGACACTTTCGTGCACTGTGTAAGTACATGTAGCTCCTTTGAGGCAGAACGTGACGCGCGGCAATGAATAGGCCAAGTGGTAATTTGCGGTCGTATAAAAAGTGCTCTTCTTCGCTGATGCATCACAGCGACGCAGCCTACAGTTAACAACGGTGTCACGTAACACTACACCATTGAGAACAACGACAGCCGTCTTGTGCAGCTGCACAAAGCCTAATTAGAAAACTAAAAAAAAAACGCACAGACTATATAGCTTGAATGTAACGCATAGTGTTTCGATAAACCTCTGTCCACTCCATCACCTCGAGAAAAGCGCGGTACACGATGAGAGAGAACACGTCAATCCAACGAGGCAACCACACACCTATTTGTCCGTTCAGGAAGTGCAAAGATCGACGGTCGTGTGATGCATTCGGTCACCGCTCGAGAAGCTCTGCCGCAGGGGTGCTGGACTGCGCACAAGCTCCGGCGCACGAAGCAGTTCTAGTCTGCAGGAATGTTGCGAAGAAAACACCAATACACAGAAGTCGTTGCTGGTGTCAGGCACGAACTGCCTGTTCAAACAAGTAAAGTATCTATTTCACGTGTCCTTCGGTAGGACCTGCGCAAAACAAGACGGACGAAACAAGAAATGAATACAGCTCTTATTTTGTTGCTTTTTTTTCTTCTGTTTTTGTGCACCTAGGTCTTTTTGCTCACAGTCACGTTGTCGAGAAACGCGCGCCGACCATAGCCGAAAAAGTTCTTCTTGCACTCCACAAGCACGCACGTGAGCACTTGATGGAGCGATGCGAACTCGGTGAGACGCTTAGTAGGCAGTGCCAGCCTATAGAACAGTGTTCACGCTCGCACCGGATCTGCTGGCCATGCATGGGTCACGAAGAGGCCAGCTTGGTGTCCCTCTGGGCGATGTATCCCGGCGGCAGCGTAAGCTCCAGGGCGCCCCGGTGGCACGGTGTACTGCGCACGCTCACGGGCTGCGTCGGCTGGTAGGCGGGGCTCAGGGGTCGCAGGGGAGTGACGATGCGCGACGGAGGGTCAGCCGCCCTGAGCGGGTCAGCTGCCCTCAGCGCCTCCGCCAGAGGAGCGGCCGCGCCCGAGGCCTCTGCCACGACCCGGAAGGCCACGTCCGGGTGGATGATGCCCTGGGCATCTTGCGCTGGAACAAGGAATAGGTGGGCGTTCGTGAGCAGTTTGCAGTTGCTGGGAAAAATAAAAATAAATGCAGGTCTTTGGGATGTGATGAAGAAGAGCGCAGAACCTGTGGCAGCTTGATACAGGGACACTATAGAGAGTTACATGTGTGAATATTGTAGCCAGGGGTTCTAAACAGATCTATATAGTATCCGAAGTAATCAGGACGATTATGATGGAGGCTGCGGCGCAGAGGAATCAAACATCTCTCCAGTAATGAAAAGGGAAGTAAAGAAATGTTTAGAAACAATGCAAAGGGGGGGAGCAGCTGCTAAGGATTACGTGACAGCAGATCTGTCGAAGGACACCGGGAAGATTGTGCTGCAGAAAAACAGGCCATCCTCTATACATAATGTCTTATAACCTCGAGAAACCGGAATCTTTGAAGAACGCCAACGTTATCTTAATCCATACGAAAGGTGACGTCAAGGGTTCGAAAAATTGCAAGCCGATCAGTTTACTGTCCGGTGCCTACTAGGTATTTAACGAAAGGAACATTTTGGCTTTCGTAAAGACTACTCGACAATAGACCATATTCATACTATCAATCAGGCGATAGAGAAAGGCGCAATATAATCAACTCCAAAATATAGCCTTAGCAGATTACAAGAAAGCATTTGGCTCAGCTGAAACTTCAGCAGTCATGTATGCATTATGGGAAAAGGGTGTAGAAGAACCATATGTAAAAATACTGGTAGATATCATAGCGGCTGAAACGCCACCATAGTCAAACGCAAAGAAAGTAATAAAATCTGAATAAGGAAGGGTGTCAAGCAGGGAGAGGCGACCTATCTAATGCTATGCACCGCGTATTTACACAAGGTATTCGGGGACCTGGCTTGCGAACAGTTAGAAATAAGAGTGAGTGAAGAATACCTTAGTAATCTGTGATTTGCTGATTTGCTGTGATTTGCTGTGATTTGCTGAAGTGTAAAGCATGATCGAGGACATGTATGGACACGCAAAACATAACGTTGGGTCTAAAATTAATTTGCAGAAAACTAAAGAAGTGTTAAACAGTCTCGGAAGGGAATAGCAGTTTACGATACTCAGCCAGGTGCTGTAAGTGGTAAAGAAATACATCTACTTAGGACAGGTAGTGACCGCAGGTCCGGACCACGCGAATGAACAAACTAGAAGATTGCGAATGTGGTGGAGTGCATTTGGTCATGAATGGCAGTTTAAAAGTGTCCCCCAAGATAAAAGTACATAACAGTTTTATCTTACCGGTATTCATCTGTGGGGCAGAAACGTAGAAGATAACGAAAAGGGTTGAACATAAATTGGGAATAACCCAGCGAGCTACGTAAAGTAAAATGACAGGTGTAATTGTAGGTGTAACGATAGGTGAAAATGATAGGTTATGAGACAGGAAGAGAGCAGAGTATGTGAGGGAACATACATGAGTTAATGACATCCCATAGTCGAAATCGAGAAAAATAAATGGACATGAGCAAGGCATTTTATGCGAGGGCAAGATAACCGATGGTCGTTAAGGATAACGAAATGGATTGCAAGAGATGTCAAACTTAGCAGGGGGTAGCAGAGGGTCAGTTGGGTGGTTGAAGTTAAGATATTTGCAGGTATACGGTGTGCGCAGCTGGTACAGGACAGGGTTAACTGGAGAGATATGGGAGAGGCCTTTGTCCTGCAGTGGATGTAGTTAAACTGAGGCGATGACGGTTGATGATATATACCGGGAGTATACTAGGCGCGCGAACTAAAATAGAGAAGGTTTTAATAAAGGCCAAGTGTCCTGGCCGAGTGAAGCAAACTTAGTGCTGTTTAGAGTCGCGTAGCGTAGTCTGCAGTATTTTTTCGTTCTCAAAATTCATTTTAGTAGTGCCTACTACTCAGCTGACTTTTATATATTGGCTCCAAGAATAAAGTGTCAATACCTAGGTTGTAGATTGTCTTCCAAAATGGCTGGCTGAAATACTTGCACCAAGGCAATATTTACACAGCTTTATTTACAGGCCTTAAAACAAAGGCCACGAAATATAAGAGATACAACATGGCAGCTGCTGGCGGATTCCTCTCGCCCAGTGCACACGCAAACCTCCGTCGCGAACACCGCTCCAGAGAATATCGGATTTTGTTCTGACACGAGTCTTGGGACGCTGAAGTAGCACCGCTGGCACGTAAAGCTATGTAAATAGTGTTCTGGTGCAAACATTACAGCTGGCTGTTTTTAAAAGTGATTTACAGCCTGAGCATCTACACTTTATTCCTGCCACCAATATTTAAAAAGCTGAATAATTAGTCTTCACTAATTAATGAAGTTCCCATACCACTGAGACAGTCAAAAAAGTATAAATTTTCACGTAGCGGCGACTGCAGTCCAGCAGTTAGGAGCACACAGTGAAGGGATTTCCAAAACTTTATTGGGTTGAGCTGCGCCCACAAAGAACAGAACGACTCGGCGGCGGCGATAGCAACAAACGCGCACTGCGGTCGTCGAGGAACGGAAAATCCCCGCCGCTCTCAACAGCGCTCAATTTAAAGCTGGCTTAAAAACTTCGAGATAAAGCCCTAGAAACAGCTACAGCGATCTCGAACAAGGTAGAAGCAGTTGTGTGTGGATTCGAGATAAAATTGGTCGCATCTCGCGTCACAGAGTGATTAAGTCGCGTGCCGGCGGCTTTCAGCATGAACAAACAAACGTACAAAGCTTCGCGGCATTATAATAGAATAGTGCTGAGCCCTCAACTATATTATATTATAATGCTGCGACGCTTTGTGCTTTTGTTTGATCATAATATAATATAGTTGAGTGCTGAGCACTCATCTGCTTACATTCGACTAGGACATTCCGTTTTTTTTTTTTTTTTAACATTAGTTACTTTTGGCAGGGACGCCCGGTACACATGATGCGCTCTGCACGCCCGTATTGTTGTCACTGTTCGTGGCAACGTATACGATTAATTAATGAATTCGGCTGTAAGGGTTAGACCAGCCTTGACTCGAAGGACCATCTCCCCGGTAGGCCAGGAACAAGTGGGCTTGCTGATATAGCTTCTTAGGAAGTGCTCTGCAGTGGTGGCCGTTACGTCTTGCTCGCGTGATAGTCGTCACGCAGCCATCGACATAAGACCTCGCTGTGGCCTCGCTAGCGTACACGTATTCCCTTCGTGAACGGTAAGGTCAGCTTGCTTTTCGTGCTGGGTTATGACGTGCAACCGATAAATGGCATGCGGGCACGCTCGTTGACTTAGGCTTCAGGAGAGTTTTCGGAGCACTTACTATCTCTGCTGCACTACAAGGCTTCTTCTCTCTGGGGACTAGCATGAGTCGCGTTCGTCAAGAGCTTTAAAGGGGTCCTCAAACAACTCCTGGGTAGAGTACGCAAACTCTCTCAATCATTGCATTGGGTTGCCATGGACACCTGAGCCAAATAATACACTTCTACACGCAGCAGAGAACCCACAATCTCTCGCTAAAGTTGGCGATCCCTTTCAGGCGACTTTTTGAAACTCTCACTATCCTCCGTGTAGCGCTTCTGCGTATGTCGGTTAAGAAATCGTTATTGGTTAGATTCTTTCAGCCGTCACACAGCTACCATGGTCGCAGCCAGTCAGCCGCGTCGCTGCGTCGGCAGCCAGTGGTGGGGCCGACCCGGCCAGTACAGGAGCGCCGACTTTTCAGAGTGGCAAAAGTGACCAGAGGAGAGGGAAAGGCGCGAAAACGTTGCAATTCATATTTGGACTACAGATTACTGAGTTCTAACAAACGCATTCAAAAGTTCTTATTGGAGGATTTTCGTGAAGCGGCGTCTTTTAAGATCCCAGGTATACCGCAGCTTTACTGAGAATACCTTTCAGAGCCCGTTTTAAGGCCATGCTTCGTTTACGCCCGAGCAACGTGAGCAGTAACGCTGATCACTTAGGAGCGTGTCTAGGTATGAATGACAGCTTTCAGAAAATTCGTGTAGCTTCATGGGAGCTGGGGGCAAAAGTAACTGGACAGCGAAGGTGCAACAATGCAGCTATCGAGCTTCAGCCAAACGAAGCCGAAGTCCCTTCCAATAAGAAATGAAGGTTCACTTCACTCACTGGTCCTTAGTGCTGCGGCCGGCAGGGCTGCGGTGGGGATGCACAATGTGGGAGACTTGCGGCGTGGTCTCCGGCAGCAAACAATGCAGAGTACGGTCACGACCACTGCGGACGCCAGAACCACCACGAGGGCTATCCTGCACGCAGCGCGAAGAGAAAATACAATTGTTTTGGTCTTCAGCAGTACTTCGTCGTTTCCTTGGCACTATTCCCCCACCAGCAGTCGCGTACAAAAGAGCGCTCCCGTCAACTGGTGCTGCTTAGTGGAGAACTATGCTAAGATTTATAGAAACTTGTATTTTATCATGAATCAGTCAAAAACGCATTAATTTCGGCGACACATACCAGGTGTTTCAGGAAAGACGATCACTAATTTTTAGAAATAGGTTTTTGAGGTAAAGAGAAGCTTTTTGCGACATAGTAATACCAGTGTTGGCGGACGTCAAAAAGATAGGCGAATCGTTTTAATTCGTAAAGTGATTAACTAAATTCTAATAGTTAACTTTTAATTGTTAGAGGTAAGCACCTGATTGTAATTAGAGATTTATAGCCGGCCGTTAGTAATAGCCATATCAGTTTTTTTTTATATAATTTCGAAAACGCGATTACCCTCGGCGCTGTGGCTCGACAAAATTTGGCTATGTCGACTAGTTCCGGGCACTGGAGGGGTTGCTTTGCCTGCATGCTTTTCGAAACCTCATGTATTTTGGCACGGCGTAGCCAAAATTGCTTGAGCCATAGCGGAGAGGGTAATCGCGTTTTCGAAATTCTAAAAACTATTATGGCTATAACTAACGACCGGCTACGGATCTCTAATGCAACTAGGCGCCTAATGCTACTAGTAAAGATTAGTTAACCGTCTTACTACTGAAGACGATTCGCCGGTTTTCTGACGTTTGAAAGTGTTCGCTGAAACATCCGGTATGTTTTGTGGGCGAAGGCGTTATTTATGCGTTGAAAGTGCATGCAGGAGGAGAGGCATACATACAAGCACGAAAAAATAAGAGAGTAAGCTTTCATGCATGCAGTCTTGGCCGAAATTGTTTCACCGTTCGAGTAGAGGGTTGTCTTACAAGCACAAGCACTCTGTGCCACTGCTCAGTTGTTATCAAGGTACCAGTTTTTCCGAACGTTTTAGGCTATCACCTGAAAGTCACTTGTGAGACAGCGAGGGGAAGTGCTACACATGCTGTAGAAGCTCCAGAGCATATATCTGCAAGCTCATATGCGATACCTTTCTTTCCCGCGCTACTGATTCGAAAAAAAAAATCGTTGAGTCTGTGCGAACACTGAAGATGGCCTTACCAGAAGTACCATGCTGGATGGAGGTACGCCAGGGTAACGCGCGGGTTCCTTTCCTTTAAGGGGCTGGCTCGGTGTCCTGCGCGTCTGAGTCGTATCCATGCGCAAACACAGCCTTCGCGACCTTGGTGCTAGAAGCTGCAGGCTGGAAAACAGGCACAAAAGTAAGCGCGGAATTTGAACCGAATTAGAAGTTTCCAGGCCGCTACGTCTTTCTCTATAAATAACGTTGCACTAACAAAATATGGCGAAACTGGAGGCACAATAAGTCACTGGACAAGGCAGGCCGGCGTTATCGCCAAAAACGGCAAAAGTATCGTACACGGTATGGATAAACCGTCACAAAAGCAGCTCTCTGGTTTTATTCCATTAACATGCACTATTATCAATATCTCCATGTTTGATCCAATCCAAATTGTACACTATAGAAAAAGACTTTCGGGACACAAGTGTAATTAATTCGTGCAGCCATAACGCCAGCAGTAGCGATGAGCGATTCAAATGTTTCTAAACTGCTCACATCCTGAAACAGTTTTAGGTGCACAGTGTGCAAATCCGTCGTAAATGTATTTTTTTATTTAAATATATAAATCACGTGATCCAATATTGCGAGAAATAACAAACAAATTGAGCAAAACCAAAGTTAACGAGGGAGAGGAAGCAACAGGGAGGTTTCCAACGTTTCGACGAGAGTAGAGAGAGGTTAGGAGCAGCGTACTAACTGCGAAATGTATAAAACGGCATTTAAAGGTGACGAACCCTGAGCCCGATTAAAATGAAATAGTGAAGTGTCTTGGTACAAAGAAATGCAATAGCAAGGTGAGCCCTAAGCTAAAATTATCGCGCTAATGTGGCCTCTTGAGCGCCATTAATTTTGCTTAAACCTGTATTCCTTCCTCGGCATGGTTCGGACCTCCTCAGCGGGTTAACCCGTGGCAGAAGGTTATGCTTCAAAACAGCAACTTTCCGTGGTTCTGACCGCGGTAGTCACCAGCAGTCGGCGGCCACGTTTCCATACCCCCCCCCCTCCCCCCCTCTTTCCCTCCCTTATCCCACAGCACCTCATGTGATACTAACCCTATCTTCGATCTCTCGGTCTTCGCCATCTTCGCGGCAAAGACCACCACCTGGCCCGGCCTCATGACTTGAAATGGTGCATGTGGGGACCGCATCGTCACTCCCTATATACTATACAGCCTACATCAGGGAACCCTGGATTCATCTTTGTATTTGAACTCTTCCTATAACATGGGGTATAATTTCGCAGTTAAACAGAAAGTGAGAGATCAGAGCTTCCCAGTTAGGTTTGGAGACATTTCTGAAATAGACAAAGACGAAAAATTTTACACTGAAATTCAAGGCTGATGGTTGTACAGCGCCAGCATTTTGTTTGGGTGTACTGGTTTTGAATCCGTGCGTCGTTTTTCTAATAAATTTATGCGTCCCCCTTCCAGGTGTTCGGCTTTCCAACAGGACAGAAACACTCGTATCACCTCGTCCCACAGACTACAGCGCGTCCACGCATTGTACCGTTTCTGTCCATTTTTTTTTTTTTTTTGACAAAAGCTAGAAAGTAACGAAGGTATGCACTTTTCGACCGATTCTCGTAACGCACTTCCAATCGACTAACTTTAACACTGTCTTCGAGCAAATCGTTCCCGTTAAGTGTTAAGTGCACAACCCGCAATTAATGGCCCAGAACTGAGGTGTTCGTGGTTTTAGACAAAATCAATCGTGATTTTCAAGGCTGGTGTCTGAACAGTTTTCTCGATACAAACTTTCCCAAATTCAGTCTTCATACCATTTTACAGCAATGTTGCCTCAAGTTCGAGATTTTACAAGCATTCAATGAACGCTCAAAAAGGGGGCACACATCCGCTAACCGTTACAGACCTGGATTACTCTATAAGGTCCAGCTAAGTTCCACGAAACTCCTCCACGGAAAATTGCTGTTGTGAAGTGTCATATTTTCTTGACAGAATTTGTTTTACGCGGCTACTGGAACCTCTCACGCACACCATGCGCCTCATTGGCAGAAGCCAAGAACTAGATCGTAGGTGCAACTGGATTCTGCATGAGGCTCTATTGATTGTGCTCCTGACGACCAATCAAGGCCCCGTCTACGACGGGCTACTTTGATAGATGGATAAACGCCAGTTCGGCTGAATAGCTTTGAATACTGCTTGAGTGGAAGCCGTCCCACTACAAAGGCCGAAGCACTCAAGAAAGCCCGATCAAATTAATGTACAGGATCCGCGTCCACCGCAGCGTCACACGTGGGGACGCGGTGGTGTCGCATCGACCGTGCACGGCAGTCAGCCTTGGCCCGTTCGGGGCGAGCATTGGGCCCCAGCACACGTGCCTGGGTGTAGTACGTGACCCGGCCGAGGCGGCAGGTTGATGTGTGTGTGGCTACTACACCGGCCTGCGTGCACGTGAGGAGCGAACAGAAATGCTTTGTCATGTTATCTATGTCCGCACGTCTTGGCGCGGAACGACTCACTGGCCCCGTGAGCGCGTCACTCCGCAGTCGAGGGGTTTCAAACACGCAGGTCTCGTGGCTTTTGATGGCGGCGCGCGCGATCGCTCCCAGAATTTTGACCCTCTCTGTATACCGGGAGATTGCCTCTTAGTGATAGTTCCGAGCACCTGGCAAAGTCCGACGGATACCCGCAACCAAGTTTTGTTATGGTATAGGACTTGCTATCTTTCATTTTTTTACTGTTTTGCAGTGCGCTCTCGTACGACCCTAACATGTGGCAAATACCGAGGCTGCAGTGCTGTTACACTGTGCATTTCTGTTTAACCAGGCAAACGGGAAAGAAGAAAACATCAGCTCCTCCCAAGAAATGGCGACTATGTCTAAGTAAGGCAGTTTTGCGGGCCACAGTGTGTTGGCGTAACATGTGTGCTAGCTTATTACTATTATGTACCCCAGGAAAATTATGCCGGAATGGAGCATTCTGCTATTCAAATGAACCTTGCTGCGCCATATGTCAGAAAAGTTTGCGCGGTGGGCACCTCAAGCACCCTACGGTTTTGCACGACATGTAGCTTCTCAATAAGCTCTTTGTTGTGACAAGTTCACTATAAGTCAGTGTTTCCTAGCGTATACATAAAGCGGTATTTTCGAATTTTACAAGTTCTTCGGTGCGGAGTCTAGAAAACTGGACATCATTTTCTTTTTCTCATTATTTCGCATCCTTCTATGCCTTTAGAAATAACGTCGTTTATGCTTTCCAACCTATATTTAATCATTTTCGTATTTTTTATTTGTATGGGACTTTTTATAGCAAATTTCTATTTAGCACTTTGAACTAATATACGAAAAAAGAAAACATGCTTAAGCCGCCGGCCCTGATTTCCCCCCTGAAATCACGCGCCGTCCTTATCGATCGCCACAACAGCAGGTAGGCACGCCTTCAATGTTCGCAAACGCATTTGGTGGTCGAAAGGGGCAATTTCTCGCACTAATTGCTGATGTTCTACGGCCACAAAGGCGAAATCACGCCTTGGCGGTGCAACGACTGTCGTTCACCGCAATACTCGCCACCGTGTAAAGCGGATAAGCGAACTCGGGTAGATGTGTTTCGTATCTCGGAAACACTTATTTTGTTTTCGTTCCGCGCAGCGCCATTCGACACGCTCTGCCGCTTTACGACGCTTTACCGCAGTCAGGCTGCCCTGCCCGGCAAGATAGCGTGCCGTTCTATGGAGCACTTTTAATGGGTGTATGCAGCGCGAGGCTTTCTGAGGCGTATTGATTTCGGAAGTGCTTTGAAGGGGGCTATAGTTGGTCGTTCATAATGACATAGAGGTGCGCTAACTTCGGAAGAGTTGGAGCACCCCTATGCCATTATGATTTCGGAAAGCGTAATGTTGGTGAAACGTCTGCACCTACTTTGGAGCTGAAAGCGAAAATCAGTACTCTGTATAATGTTCATTTGGCCACAGACAACTGAGACTGGGTCGCGGATACTGGTTATTTTCAGGCAATCGAACTGAGTATGTTTCTATTCGTCTTGGCGGTTGAATCAAATGCTTCGATTTTTTTTTAATATTCTGACAAATCATTCGTTCGGAGCGATCATGTAATGATCCAACTCGTGATATCTACATGCCTTTGGTATCTACATGCCTTGTCCTCCTCCGACTGGCAGCTGTGCTCGGCTCAATGGCTCAGGCTTTTGACTGCTGATCCCAAGATCGCGGAATCAAATGGCGGCCGCGTGGCGGCCACATTTCGATGGAGGAGCTATGCAAACCATTCTTTCTACAAACATACAACATGCATGCGCGTAAAAATTATTCGTCCGCCAGACATTTCCCTTACGCGTTGCAGTCACGAGCAGCCAAGCCTGGCGCCGAGAATACAGCCAGAGAGCCCAACATGCTCAGAGTGAGAATGCACAAAGCGGTGACAGCGCTGTACGGCTATATATTGAAATAACGAATGCGCTAGCGCCATTGCTTGTACAAGCACTGTCAGAAATGTACGGCTGTCTCTCCCCCGTTCAAAGCCTTGCGAGGTTTGTCTGAGGACGCCTACAAACACTTTTCTCACTTTGCATTTTGTGTATTACTATACTGCATAGTTCATTGTAATTGATTGTGCAGAATTAAGTTGCTTCCACAAGTAGCTGAAAGGCGAGCGTACACTAGAAGGCATTGTCGAACCCGAATATATCGAACTCGAAGGGTATAGCGAAATGATTCGATATAGCGTGGATGCAATGTACTGCAGCTTCTATGTTGCACTTCAGCTTAACTACTGCCATTTTTGATTATCATTATATCGAATCATTTCGCTATCCTCTTCGAGTTCGATATATCGATAATTCAATATATAGCAATGGCAGTAGTTAACGTTAACTGTAACAAAGAAGCAACAATAGATTATACCCACGCTAGCGACGCGCCGCCCGCCAGAGTCCCGGCAGCGCACTGCTCGCTAGGCGTTGCCAGGAACCTGCTTGGCATCGAAGCCGCAGCGGACGGTGCTTTGGAACTATCCACTGCCTATCATATAATTTGTAATGATGTCACCATTACACTGTAAACAGAATATTCTCATTAAGATTAAGGTACGTTTGGTTTCCGCAACGCCTTCAGCAGGGAAGCGCGCGATCGAAGCACACCAGGCAATGGCCGGAGATGTGGCTTCACCGCACGGCCGATATGTAGCGAGGAAAATGAGTACAAGAGACCGAGGGCTACCCTCGTGCACACACTATGTTCACCTCGTCACGTGGCTGCCGCCAGCAAGTGCCCAAGGCTATACGCAGCCTACCCGTCTCCGCGCGCGAAAAGGGACCGAACAGCGCCGTTAGCGGAAGCGCCATTTGCAGGGGCGTGGCGTTGCGTTCGATGTATCGAATGACCGGCGAAATTGGAGTTCGGTATAGAGAGCGACTTTCCTATACTTTTACACAGGATTTTCAAGGGGATAATCTCAAGATTCAATGAAGTACCCCTCAAGAGAAGAGTATATAACAGCCGTATATTACCGCTACTCACCTATGGGGCAGAAACGTGGAGGCTAACAAACAGTGTTCAGCTTAAGTTACGGACAACGCACCGAGCTATGGAAAGTGATAAGTGTAACGTTAAGAGAGAGGAAGAGAGCGGAGTGGGTCAGAGAACAGGTGCGAGTTAATGACAAGATAACCGGTGGTAGTTAAGGGTTACGGTCTGGATTCCAAGAAAGTTAGGTGGGCGGATGAGATTAAGAAGTTTGCGGGGATATGGCAGCCACAGCTGGCGCAGCTCATGGTTAGTTGGAGAGATATGGGTGAGGCCTTTGCCCTGCAGTGGACGTAGTCAAGCCGCTGCTGATGATTATGAATCTGCGGGTTCGATATATATCCAATAATTCGAAATATCCGGGTTCGATGTATCAGGGCTCGACCGTACTGCTACTTGTATCGCTCTGCATGTTCTTTCAGAATTGCAAAACTTGAACAAAAAAATCTGATTTTGTGTCCGGCATTCTAACAAAATTTCTTTATTTTATATAGAAGTTACATCGACGACAGCGCGGACCCGCGATATTGCGTTTATTTTTTTATTATTTTTTTTTTTTGGGGGGGGGGTCAGTATTCTCTGGATTACGTGGGCATCCTGCTTCTCGTGACAATTCTGGAGTCAAAACGCTTATTCAGTTCAGCTAACAAAGTGACTTGTGATTGCAGTTGACTTTCTTTTCAGTCGTAAACGCTCCCTTACAACATTCTGATTTTGTAGACAAAATATAGTTACCATCTTTTCAAAGAACAGTCGCAGAGTAATGGATCCCTGTTCAGCTAATCTCCCGAAATCACCCCTAGCATAAACATATAGTACGGAGTAAATAAATTGACTATTACCTGTACGCTAGCATAAATTTTTATTCTCCTTTCTAATCAATTATTTATCAGCCTTATAATAGCTACGCTATTCCCCAACTCAAAAAAGAGTTCAGGAGTCCCTGAGCACTGGCAAAGCGTCTACATGACCGACTTAAGAGAACTTCTTGCTGGGCTAGTTGGTAATTCATTGTAAAGTAAAGGCGCCAAAAACCACACACACACACGGGACAGAGCGCCAACCCAGATACATATATACACTTAGCCAGCGTCTGCGCAAGGAACAAATTTACGCATCAACGACTACCTGGCAACGAATGCTCAAAAAACTTTTTCCCCCTGATACAGAGATACAGATGTTTCGCTGACACAAACTGCCTTTCTTACTGATATAGAACGCTTCAATCAATTCTCTGCCTTTGATATTGCTGCTTCTGGCAAGGATCCGCACGAATTGAGAAGCATGGCTCACAAGAGTGTGAAGGGCAGGGTCTGATATGTTGCGGCAAATTTGGGCCCTCTTTATTTGTTCTACGTTTCGTTCATGTTCCTTGTCCTATATAGGAACGACCGCACGAGCGGGGAATTTCATAAACAACCCCTTCGGCACATCTCATGAAAGGTCGCCCATGCTTAGTACCACAGCCTTTTTCTTTTATCGACTCGAGGGCAAACGCTTCCGAGCTTCAGGGGGGCTGAAAAGATGAGCGGGACACCATGCCTGCTCGCGACCTTCTTCAGGTTGTGGGCCAACTTGTGCACGTACGGCACCACCACAGGTCTCACCGCTCCACGAGGGACCTCTGCCCCAGCCCTCACTGCCCTCATCTTCATCTTCTGTAAGTAAATCTGTAAGAGGCTTTCGGCGACCCTTGTCACGGGAGGCGCTCTGTCCCGTTCTCTTGTCTTGTGTGTGTGTGTGGTCTTTGGCGCCTTTGCTCTACATTACCGACGCTCACGCGCTCGTACGTATACGCTCAAATGCGCCCTTCAACGTTCGTAGATATACTGCAGTGTTAGAACCCCGATTAAATGTTTGTTCGTGGTTTTACTTCAGCCACAACTCGCTTGTCTTCAACGAAGGCGGCCCAGCGACAAGCAAGATTATATATGCGTGCAGTCGAAGTCGAATAGGCACTTTTGATAAAGATAATGCCTAGTAAGTCATATGTGCTGTGTGAGTGGACTCACTCATTCATTCTCGTACGTGCATTACAGATTTGAGAAAAACAGCGGCGAGAAAACCTGGTGTGAGACTCTTCATTCCGTCTCGAGCAGCAACCCGTCAGCTATGCGGCTACTGCCATGTCCCTTCGCTTCGCCGTGAATGTCACGACGATTGATGAGATGAGTGAACCTTCCACTTGCGAAACTGTCGATTCTAAAGCCGCCGCTTGTTTCTTCGTTTGCTCAGTCCGATTCAGCTTGGGCTTCTTAATCAGTTTCGCTGTGCTCGATTAGTTGACTTACCATTTCAACGGAGGCGCAAGACGCCTCCGCCAGCAGCCGAACGACGGAGCTTCAGTGTGCGCACACAGTCGGCGGTGGCGTTTCTTCGAGTGTGGAGGCTCTGGTTGGCACGGCTTACCAGAGCGGACAGAGGGCGACCAGCGAACACAGCGTCACTATACGCCAGCACTGGGTGAACCGAAGATAGGGGACAGATCCGCCACCGCACAGGGGCCGAGCGACGGGAGGTTCGATTGCACCGGAGTCATCTGTCAGAAGGCGCTCGCAGCGAAGGCCTCGTGTGTGTACGGCCTGCTGCCTTGACAACGCGAGGGAGCGGAGGTCGCCACGGGAACACAGCACAGCGTGTAGGGAAGAAAAAAAAGTAACCAAAGACGGCTTGGAGCGGCGCGCGCGGCTTTTCCACCTGCATGTATATGTATACGTTTGCCTGTGAGTGTGCACATGCTCTGTTGTTCTGCCTTTTTATTTTTATGTATTCTTAACTTGGCCAGCCGGGCCTCCGGCACCTCTCAAGCTACCCTCGTAGCCATTCGTCCGAGGCCCATTTTCTTATTTCGCTGGAGAAACAAACATTAATTCAGTTCAAATTCAATTCTGTGTGTCAGACTGGGAGCGTGCGAGAACCAGTGCCTGCATTATTTGGCTCATACAGCGCTTGCGTTGGCACCATCTCCATGAAAAACTTTAAGGCCATAAAAGCAGCGAAAGATACTGAAATTCATAGGCATGCAGCCAGGAACGAAATGTCTCCATGCTGTAAAAAGCTATGTGGGGCCAAAGTATAGCTCACCTCCTGGCGGCATGCATGTGCATACCAGGTGTTTCACGGGACATAGAGTAGTTTTCAAAAATAGGCTTTTTGGGGTAAAAATATGGCTTTTGAGGCATAGTATTTCCACTGAAGCGGACAGCGCAAGGCCGGTGAATCGTTTTAGGTATTAAGCTGGTTAACTAATTTTTAATAATTAACTTTTTAGCTAGTAGAGTTGGGAACCTAGTTGCAATTAGAGATATGTAGCCGGTCTTTAGTAATAGCCATATCAGTTTCTAGAATTTCGAAAACGCGATTATCCTTGGCGCTGTAGCAGGACAAAATTTGGGTATACTTTGAGTGTACATCATGCCAAAATACATGCGCTTTCGAAAAGCATGCAGGCAAAGCAACCTCTCCAGTGCACGTAACTAGTAAAAAATAAAAAATCCAAAGCGCCAAGGGTAATCCCATTTTCTAATCTCTAAAAACTGATACGGCTATTACTAACGATGGTTATTACTAACGACTAATCACAACTAAGCGGCCAACTCTTTGTAAGTTTTGTAAGCTGGGAAACCTTACCAGCTTCTCATCATGGGTCACTCAGGTAGCCAGAGTTTTCCTTTGTGAAGAAATTCATTCATTCATTTGCAATGTTCGCTTAATCGAATTTCGTTCATCAAGACTCGATGAGATGGGACATTCTTAACGAGTACGCCATATTATCGCGAAATTTACGCTATCGCGGTCCGCTTTATTTATTTGTCTGAATAAAACGCGCACAACCAAGTTAGGTGTAATATGAACAGTTCCAAAATATGACTGGAAAAGGAATCGTAACCACGGTTGCAGCAATGTAACGCGAAATTCAACGTCTAGAGGCGTCGGAGGCTTCAGGCTTGTGCGGCAGCAGAGTCTGTGATCAGCGGCTTTCCCATCGAATCTGAGAGGGGCACGCTACGCGGCCTGTTGTTCATTATGGAGTATTGACAGTATGACATCACCCCCTTCGCATCACATGATGTTGGAGTGGCCAGCGACTGAACCCTTCTCCAACACCAGCCACAGCTGGCTTAGGCATTGTCACTCTCTCTGCATGCTGTGCCTGTCGCGGCCCGCTCTGTTCCCGACCACCCTTTGTGTAGCCTCTTTATCCACATACAGCAAAATTAAGCCCAAATGGGAGTAAATTACTGACTTGTCCTCTAAAGCATATAAGCCTTCAGTAAGGATGCTCTTTTAGTCCATCTATATTAAGTATCCAATTTATTCCCCTATACAAGGAAGGTACTTAAGAGTGCAAGAGAGTAAAATTTTTACTCCCCACAGAAATGGAACATGTGGCGCCACGTTTATGCATCCTCATCCTAGGCTTTTGTTGTGTGTGGCCGTGCCAGCGATGGAAACAGACAGAAAATGGCACGGGCAACCAGCGAACCAGCTTGAGCGACTGCGCTGCTCTCACGTGACTTTGCGTCGTTTTTTTTTTTTTTTTTCGTCCACAAGCCGGGCCAGCGTTACTAGAATCAACTAGTTCCAACGTTAAAAGCGGCGGCGTCGTAGACGGCAAAGGTCTTCTGGTTCTTTCACTTGGTTGTGTATTATAGAAGATGAAGCGATGTAACATAACAAACTCTATCAAAGGTTCTCACCTCAAATGGGGTTTCACTGCAGTTTTTATGATCATGCAGCACGCTACAGTTCACTAAAAACCAGCGAATAAGTTAATAATAGGAACACCACTCTGGCTTTCCTCTTTTCTCTTCGTCCCCGCCGCGGTGGTCAGTGGTTATGGCGCTCGGCTGCTGACTCGAAAGACGCGGGTTCGATCCCGGCCGCGGCGGTCGAATTTCGATGGAGGCGAAATTCTAGAGGCCCGTGTACTGTGCGATGTCAGTGCACGTTAAAGAACCCGAGGTGGTTGAAATTTCCGGAGCCCTTCACTACGGCGTCCCTCGTAGCGTGTGTCGCTTTGGGACGTTAAACCCCGTAAACGAAATGAACGATCCTTTCTCTTCGCTTTCCTCTTGGTTTCTGTCGTGTCCGGTCGCTGTGTTGAATGCAGCGAAAGACGCACACGGTACTTTAAGACTTCGTTTATTTAAAGCCGATGAGGGTGCGACCAGCGTCGACCGAGGCAGGAGCCGAACTGGCCGCCCGAAGAAAGGAGGGAGCGGAGAAGCGTCCACGGGAGGGAGTGGCTTCCCAGAACAGGAGGAGGATGCGGGGGCGCACCATGGGGGGGGGGGGCATCTGGCGACAGCGTGCGACCGAGGGGCAAGTGGTCGTTAGGAGGAGGATTGAGTGGTCGTTAGGAGGAGGATGCGAGTGGTCGTTACACACACAAAAGCAATAAGGGGACACAACACTTCCTTCCCCCTTAGAAAGTTGCCTGGTATCGTGCAGGGGGTCGGCGCTCACGCGTGGAGGCGCGCTGGCTTTGTGCGCTCGGGGGAGAAACACTTGTAGGCTGGCTGTTGTTCGCTGTGTCTCCTAGGTCTGTCCCGGGCGAAGTCTCTTCTTCCGGGAAGAGGTGCCAGGCTATGTGGGAAGATGGTGCACGTGTTCTCTCCGCTGGCGGACAGCTCTCAGACGGCGTCGTAAATCTACGCAGCTGGTTGAGATGTCGGCGTGCTACTGTGCCATGTATGTTGACGAGCCAAGAGCGCAGGCCTATGCGTCTGACAATTGTAGCTTCCTCCCAGCGTGGCTTTTTCAGAAACTGTCGGGCGAGGACGCGCTGCCCCTCGTTAAGCGTGCCGCAGCGCGGAATTGCTTTTTCTTCCCGGAACGTCTCTGCCTTTGGCTCGGGGAGGATGGCTGTGAGCTGGGTTCGCATTTCACGCTCGAACATCATTTTCGAGGGGGTCTCGCCTGTTGTGCTCTGAACCGTCGTGTGCTGCTTGAAGAGAAAGCGCGCAAGGCGGCGCTGCAGCGAGCCTGTCTGATCTCTTTCAAGGGCGCGTTTTAGCTCGGCTACGTAGCGCTCGGCTTGTCCGTTTGTCGCTGGGTGGTAGGGGGCCGATGTAACTGATGAGATCCCGTTGTCGCGATAAAACTTGAGGATCTCCGCAGACACAAACGGTGTTCCGTTGTCCGACACTACCTTGCGCGGCAGGCCGAACGTTGCAAATAGTGATCGGAGGTTGTCAATGACTGCTGCCGAAGTCGTCTGTCCCATTTGCCTTATCTCAAGCCACTTTGTGTAGGCATCTACGACCACAAGGAAAGTGCAGCCCTCAATTGGTCCTGCAAAATCAATGTGCAGTGTGTGCCATGGTGTGTCTGGCTTTTCCCATTCTGGGACAGGAGCTTTCGGCGGGGCGCTCCGGCTGCTCTGGCAAGGCTTGCATTCTCGCACCACTGTTTCGATGTCGTTGTCAATGCCAGGCCACCACATGTAGCTTCTGGCACACTTTTTCATTGCAACGATGCCCCGATGTCCGGCGTGGATGAGAGACATAGCTTGTGCGCGTAGTTCTCTCGGCATCACAACTCGGGACCCAAATATGATGCAGCCGCGATGGGTGCTCAACTCTGTAGCTCGCCTGCGGTAAGCGTCGAAGTTGTCCCCTTTGAGTTTATGCACGTTGCCTTGTTGAACAGCTGTGTAAACTAGCCGGAGAGCTGCGCACTTCTGCGTAGATGCTGCAACTGTGCCTGCTGTAAGCGGAGGTTCTGGCAGTGCTTCGAACATCAGAACGTCTCCTGGTGGAAATGGTTCGTCAACAGTTGCGTCTAGTGGCAGACGGCTTAGCGCATCGGCGTTTTGATGTTTACCAACCATGTTCTGGCTCGGCGTCTGGTGTATGCCGCATATCATCACGCCTAGTGGAGAAAACCAGTTTCTCCCTAGAAGGCTTGATCCTGTGCCCTTCACAACAAGCAGAGGTAGCGTATGGGTCTGGCCGTTGTAGTTAACCTGCACGTTGGCAGAGCCCAATAGTGGCAGATTCTGTCCTGACCACGTTCGCAGGTGCGTGTCGTCTTGTTGCAGGGCGGGTGCGTCAGATGGCCATGAAGTTCGGAACGTGTCCTCACTGATCAGAGTACAGGCTGCGCCGGAGTCCACCTCGAACTTAATCAGCTGGTGATGTACGCTTACTTCTGTAAAAATCTTCGGTCGCGTGCCGAGATTCATGGTGTTCAGGTCGTACAACACAGATGGTGTTGCTGATGTTGTTCCATGGAGATCAGATAGCGGCGTATTCTCTGAGGCGTTGACGCTGTGATTAGGCTGGGAAGGTGACTTTATCTTGGCAAGTCTCCGTTTCGTAATGCATGCTCTTTCGATATGTCCTCGCTTGTGGCAAAAATTACACGTGGCTGACTGGAATCGACATCCCTGGGGGTTGTGTTGGTCGTCACACCGCCAGCAGCGTTGTGCCTTTTTGACCGATTTTACAACAACAGAAGGCTTGCGCACCTGGTTGCTTGTCTGGTGTACCGGCTCGGTGTTCCGGCGAATCCCTCTCTGCTGGTGACCGGCGCTCTCCGCTCGAACGGCGATGTCGTAAGCTTTGCTGAATGTGAGGTCCTTCTCAGCGAACAGGCGCTGCTGCAGTGACTCGTCACTCAGTCCGCACACAAATCTGTCGCGTAACATCACGTCCAAGGGAAGCATGGTGGTGTTAGCAGAAGAAGCTGCGTCCATTTCCTGCCCGGTAGCTGTTGTCGACAGCGTTCCAAAATTGCAGTCGGCAGCGAGCTTCTTGAGCGCTGCTACGTAGGCGCTCACTGTTTCTCCTTCCAGTTGATCTCGTCGTTGGAAGCGAGCCCGGCTGTAGACCTCGGATGGCCTTGGGTCGTAGTGCTTTTGCAGCGCTTTTACGATGTCGTCGTAAGACACTGCCGCTGGTGTGCTTGGCTGAATAAGGGCGCAGACAGTATCGTAGGTCTGCTCCCCGCACAGCGTCAGCAGGTTGGCCCTCTTCAAGGCTGGGTCTGTGATGTTGTTAGCTTCAAAGTAGAACTGAAGGCGTCCAACCCACGATGACCACGATGAGCCGTTGAACTCTGGTATCTGATTGGGAAACCCTCGCGTAGCCATGGCTTGTCAATAGCGTTGCGTAGCGCGGGTCGAATCCACTTTCTCGTCGCCACTGTCGTGTCCGGTCGCTGTGTTGAATGCAGCGAAAGACGCACACGGTACTTTAAGACTTCGTTTATTTAAAGCCGATGAGGGTGCGACCAGCGTCGACCGAGGCAGGAGCCGAACTGGCCGCCCGAAGAAAGGAGGGAGCGGAGAAGCGTCCACGGGAGGGAGTGGCTTCCCAGAACAGGAGGAGGATGCGGGGGCGCACCATGGGGGGGGGGGGGGGCATCTGGCGACAGCGTGCGACCGAGGGGCAAGTGGTCGTTAGGAGGAGGATTGAGTGGTCGTTAGGAGGAGGATGCGAGTGGTCGTTACACACACAAAAGCAATAAGGGGACACAACAGTTTCTTAACGATGCAGCTTCACAAGCTCTACTAAGAGCGCGACGTAGAAACCCTGTTCCAACGCACTTCTATAAAGATGCCCCACGCTTTAGTCGACTGCAACACACTGCACAAAGCACGCTGAAAAAAAATTAGAGAATGGGGCTTAATCGGGAGCCCTTGCGGGATAGCGGCACGTACAACTATTAAAGGGTCCCTGAAAAGGATGTCGGAGGTTGGCTATAAAATGCTTGCATTATGTAGAGTACAGGCCACTGAGCGTTCATGCCGCATACAAGGCCTCAAAAGCGAGCCGATAATTTACAATACAATTTTAAGAACTCCCGCTCCCGCGCCTCACGGCGACCTGCAGTGCCGAGCTTTTGCCAAAATCCGCGTGCATTGCGTCATGTGGCGCTCTTTGCGTCGACAGCGGAATGCCGTCATTGGTTCGCCGCGCCGATATTTCAACATGCAAAAGGTGACGAGAGAGGGAAAGGCACAAAGACGCGGAAATTCAAATTTTGACTACAAATAACTCAGCTCCCACAAAATGCATCAAGAAAATTTTTGCTGGAGGATATTTGTGACGCTGCGTCCTTTAGCATCGCAGCCATATCACATCTTTGTTGGGACCCCCTTTCACAGCCCCGGTGCCGTGAGAGTGCGCTGGGGGCTTGAGAGAATCTCTGCAGGACCATTTTAACGTAGCTTACTGCTGTGTAAAACGGTAACTATCCGAACCACTGAGTCACGGCAGGCGCCCGTGAAGCGGCAGAAACGAGCGGCGAGCCAGCGACGATGGTAACCGCCATTATCATATACGACTCAGCATAAGCAGGCGAAACGGTGGGTGGCTGCGCGGACAGAGCAAAACTGGGCATTTCTTTTCTCAATTTGGAGAGTGCTGAGACCAAGTAACTCCGTTTCAAAATGGCAGCATAAAGAGGAGAATCCTCCAATTTTCTCCATCAGTCCGCGAAAGGAGCATACAACGCATTTTCCTCATTCTTGATCGTAAATTATTCGTAAAAGGCGACGTCAGTCATGTAAATGATTCTTAATTGTTTGCAGTGTACAGTAATATGGTTGTGTTGATAATGTCAAGGGCAAGTGCTGGCGTGTACCGTTGTCAGCAAGCTTAACAAGAATGTTCAATTGCGCGTCCCGCACTGATACTACAGCCCCTGACCGCTAAGTCCGGAACCATGCCGCACGGTGTGTGTGCGGCGGTTGGAGACACCTCGTGCCCTGCTTCCACCCTATTATCTCAGAACCAGCGGCCAACCCCGAGTGGCGCTAATGTCAGGGGAAGACACGCGCTCAAACGTTCGTGTTAAGCGTGCTGACTGTGGTACGTAACGTGAGCCTGCACGTACCTCCCGTCGCACGCAGGCCATCACACGTGCGTGCCTCCTCTCGCGGACATCGCCGCGACCTCGCGATTCGAGCCACTAACAGCTCTCGCAGTAGAAAAAGTAAAAGCTTGTGGGGTTTTAATTGGGGAAGATATATACGTTCTCCCCGTTTAACCGCGGCTGACCCAGTTCAAAGCCGCGCGCACCCCACCCCGTGATCGCGAGCGCTACCGAGCGCACGCCGACCACGGCGGGCCGTGCTCTGCGGGAACAAAGGAACGACACACTGGCTGACACAAACAAGGCATTTATTGCTATAACAACAATAACGCCAGCTAGCAACAAAATACACTGAGGAATCGAGGATGTCCGACTCACCAGCACGGTTACGAGCGAACGTTCGGCCACGCTAGGGCAAAGGGAAGCTCCGAGGCCCGACGGGACGGGGTGGCGGGAGCAAGTTCCAACCACAAGACGCCCGCGGCGAAGAGCGGAGCGGCGCGCGGAAACGTCCGCGAGCTATCCCGGTGCCGAGCAGAAGAGCCAGCTATCCCTCGCGCGCGCGCAGCAAAACGCCATCCGTGGCGCTGGTGTCGCTTAAAGCCCCTCGATAATTTGAAAGTAGCGACACTCTCCTCCACTCCGGCGTTTTCCTCCTTGAATATCCTCGCCCGCCGCCTGCGCGCGCTGCACACGGCGCGCTTTTTTGGCCATCGCTCGCCGTCCGGGCAGTTGGCTGACACATGCTAAGTTCGCACTTTTTCCACGCTGTTATTGAATAAAAACACGAGAAAGACATGCGACACGCGTGACTACCACGAGCCACATAAATTAGCGTCTCGTACGCGCAATGAAAGTGCCAATTACGAGCGCTTGCGACACGAACAAAACCATTGCTGCATACATCTCACATTCTTTTTGACTTTTCAGTACCGTCTGTCTGAATATGGCATAGCATATGAAGCATAATATTTACAATATATATGAACATTCCTGAATATTTTGAGCATACCAATGTTTAGTTAAAGGTAGATTCACTTCGAACTAATTATCGCGGAAGTACAGTGTAGGAAGTTGTTCACGAGTGGAGTTTCAGAAGTAAGATGGTTGCTGGGAACAAGCTGGGGCATTTGCTTCGATGGCCGTCCTAAAATTTTTCATTAAGGTTCAGTCTGAGTTTGGCACCGCGTAGTGCACATGCAACGGCTTAATCGTTTTTGTAGTTGAGAATTTTCTCGGCGGCTTGAAAACGAATATGAACTTTTTTCTATTAAGCATGAAACGACTTCAGCTCCCGCTGTCGGCGATCTTGAGGTGATGTCGAGCCGAAGCCGAGAGCCAAAGATCCGCGCACCAATTTTCCGTCATCCGAGGAAAGTGTCCGCACCCCATAATTTGGCCCTCTCAACCACCAAAATTTGACCTCGTCCAAATTTCATAAAAATTGGTGTCAAGCCGAATTTTAATATGACGAATTCAATGGTGAGCTCCAAAATTAGGTGGGCTATCCCCAAAATTTTTCTCTCTGGAACCCATAAATTTGACGTCGTCCATATTTGACCAACTTTGGGGTCCAACCTTATTTGACTATAGGAAACTCAATGCTGGCTTCCAAATTTAGGTAGACCACCCCCAAAGTTTGGCACACTTGGGCATTTTCCGCCCACATTCTATTCCTTTTTAAATCCGCTTAAAGAGATGTTACGTTAGGAAAGAAAAAAAACTGATAGCAACGACCGTGACAAAACCCAAGAGAAAGTTATAGGGTCTTAGCAATTTGGTCAGCCACAGCCAAGGCTATCCTGAAGCAAGTGCCTGACTAATATAAGTCTTGAGTATAAATACAGTCACAATATGACACACAGTTTTTCAGATGCAATGTTTATTACAGATGAGTCGTGTAGTTTTACGCCGAAATATACATACAAACCACGTTATAAGCCAGCTGTGGACATCTGTCACCTGTTGGGTGCAGTCCTCAAAACAAAACACAGAAAACAAAAACATACCTAGGGAAATGAAACAGCTTAGATGTAGGCCTATAGTTTTAGAGCGGATGATGTATTCAACAAAAGGCTCCGCGACCATGCTCAACTAAAGCAAATGGTCACAAACTGTAGCAATAAAAATACAAAAATGGCATGCATTGGATATTTACAATACTTGAGTACATTCAGGTAACAATGGAAAGCACTGAAGTGATTAAAAAATGAATTATGTGAATGCAATATAAGGTCTTTTCCGAGAATGTGGCATTGATAATCTCACCTGGTAGAAGCGTAACGGTTCAGCAAAACAACAAATAAGCGTAGATCGTTAGACAAGTTGCATTCATAAAAAAAAAAATCTAGGTTAAATCTCACTCGGGACATGCGCCGCATTACTGCGATGTGCACCATTACCAGAGGTTCGAAAAATTTACCGCACCGCGGATACCGCTCCACGCATACCAACACTTTTGGTCAAATGTTTAGGGGAATCCCCCAAGGTGGAGTAGATTTGTAATAAGGGAGTAATTACTTATTGACATCCACCCAAGCGCAGCCATACGGCTACAAAGGAAAGCTATACAGCTTTCTCAGAAACTTCGCAGTTAAAGAAAAATTCGTCCTGGTCCGGGGTTCGAACCCGTGACCACCGCTACACCGGAGTAGTCGCTCTACCAATTGAGCTAACCGGGACGGCAAGCTCATGGTAGGGCGAGAGCGAACTGATCAATAACTCGAAGTGGGAACAGTGTTGGTCAAATGTTTAGGGGAATCCCCCATCCCCCTTTGTAGCCGTATGGCTGCGCTTGGGTGGATGTCAATGAGTAATTACTCCCTTATTACAACACTTTTGCTTCCACACTTGCTAACACATGCACACACATTGTATTCATCAGCCGCCACTATTATAGCACGTTGAGCGGAACCATGAAGTGGCAACAATAACACGCATAACGACGCAAAATGATCAGTGAATTCAGTGAGGTTATTGGCTTTGTGATGCGCATGCATGCAGTTTCAGTATACACAGTCGCTTGGAAGAAATGCACAGTTGCTCGCAGAGGTGGGCAGTCTTCGTCGGGGTAAAGTTCTTGCGACCGATGTTGTGCAGCCGCTTTTTTCTTCTAATGCTGTCTTTCTTGCCGCTCGTAATCGCGAAAAGAACAAAGGCTTCATGATGTAAACAGCGCGAACTACAAGGGACAAGAAAAAGAAGGACAAGTCCCCTTGTAGTTCGCGCTGTTTACATCATGAATATCTACCAACTCGCCCAACTGAACGTTTTGCTAAACAAAGGCTTTTTCACGCCGGCTTGTGCACTCAAATGCGCAGCAAATCGGCATAGTGCTGCACTAAAAGAGCGCGAATAACGCGAAGTGCAAGCGCGCAATTCCAGGGAACTCGGTCGTAGCAGCGGCGGCTGCCCAAAAAATGGCGCCGACGAAAAATGAAAACACAAAAAGAGCGAACTTTCCGCGCGCTTTTCCCGGAGACTGCCCGCGGAGCCAATCACCGTTGAGAAAAGCGCCGATGGGAGAGGTGAGAGAGGAGGATCGGCGAGGGTGCGCGGCGCGGCGGCATAGTTCACAGAAAGACGCTACTTTCAAATTATCGAGGGACTTTAGTGTCGCTGCGACGCGAGCGCCCATAAAACCCCTAAATAAACTAAAAGTAGCGACATCTCCTCCCTCCTCCTCCTATGCCGGCGCTCCTTCTCTCGGCTTCTCCCGGGCGCCAACGGTGGCGGCACCTAGGTCGGGAGCAGCTAGCAGACGCTCCCAACCGTCGCCTTTTGGCGCCCGGCAGACCGCGCACCCAAATGAACTCCGTGTTGCGTTTTGTGACTTGGCTTCGGTCAAAATGACATCATGAAATAAGAGATTGAAAAATCAGTTACTGTAATAACTACCCAGACCAACGTTGGATTCCTTTATAGAAACTTCTTGTCCTTCGATCGCTTTGACTGCGGAGCACACGTTGGAAGTGGCGCGCGCGAGCGAGTTCGCGGCACTAGAGTGACTACCATCGTTCGACGAGTGGCTTTCTCGTCGCTCGCGCTTTGGCGCGCAGCGGACCGCGCACCCGCATGATTTTTGTTGCATTTTCTGCCTCCGATTCGGCCGCATTGAGATTGTGGCGTGGGAGATACAAGGCACGAAAAAAAATATAGAGCGTGACCTTTCATAACTGAAAAAAGAATACACAAGTGTTAACACGTCACCACTGCGCATTAAAAGCCATGAGGAGCTTTTCCAATGTCGAACTTTGGAAATCGTCTGGATCATTGCTCGCGCCCCTAGTGTTCATTTGACACCACCTATCCAGGTTACATAGCTCCACGCAGCGTGATTTTCGCAGGAATTCGCGGCAGCGACGACAGCCTCAACCCAAAATGTCTGAAACTATGTTATACAGAGGTCCTTGCTTGCATTCTCAAGTATTATCCACGCAGATATCGAGTATTCAAGCGACAGATGCGTTAATGTGCCTAGGCACAGTAACACCCGATTTTGGTTTAGAACGCTGCTTGAAAAATACGTTCAGCAATGCGCGCAACATGAAAGTTACACCTTAATCGCAAGCAGCATGAGCAGGAGGAGCTTCAACAGCAAGTAACACACCTTTGGTGTCGAGTTCGTGAGCGAAGGAGTGCAACTGTAACAAAACAAATACGTCTAGCGATGCGCTCAACATGAAAGCTAGACCTGCACCGCGAGCAGCATGAGCAGCGTAGGCTCAAACAGCGAGTACCGCCCCTTTAGTATCGAGTTCGTGAGCCCAGGAGTCCCGCTGCAGCAACATAAATACGGCAAGCAATGCGCGCAACATCAAGCCTGGACCTTCATAGCGAGCAAGGTAAACGGCCGGGCTCAAACAACATGCGAACGAGCCCGACTGAAACCAAGCCGACGCGCCGCGCAATGCGAGCAACATTAAACCTGCGCTTCAGCACGGCTTTCGTACCCGCTAGCGAACGAGTATATTTAGAATCATGCCAAACGGCATTTAGTGCGAAGAAAGACTGCAGCCGCTGGCACTTCACACCAAATCATCCGAAAAAACACGACTGACCACTTATCTCACAAACACGCGGATCCACAACATTATCGAAGTTTGCCCGGCCGATCCTGTGCTGCCAAACCTTTCGGCGAGCCGCCTTGCTTTTTCTGGAAGGATTTACAAAAAATTTTTTGCCACTGCCACCTCGGTTGTTGCATCCATACGCGCAACAGAACCTCGGCATCGCCGCAACACGTACACGCCGTCAAAGATGAAAAAAAAAAAAACGCTTCCCGCCAAAACTGTTGCACAGAAAGAAAACTAAGCGCGACTCCCAGCCCCAGCAATAGACACCTTTAGCATACCGTGTACCGTGTTACCGTTACCGTTACCGGAGCACCGGGGACACGACTGCGCATGCGCGACTTTTACCATAGGCGACCACGGTACCGGGACGCGCTTCTTACCGTGATAACGTAATGGCCGACAGCTTGCGCCTTGATTTTAGTACTAGAAATTAGCGTTTTGTGCTGTCTCTCTCCCTTCAATGGCCATTATTGATCATATTTCCGATAAACAGTGCCCTAATCTCGGTTCGAAGCTGCTACTGCTGCTTGTGATGATTTTGCGTGAAAAAGTCGCCGATGGCGAGCATAGCGCGGCGGCATATCAAGCGAGTAGCCCACAATTAGCGCTTCAGCGAAGACTCGCACACCCAGTTGGCCAAGTGACGCGACCTGAGCAGTATATTATGTCCTGTTTACTTTCGCTTGCTTAAATTATTTCAGTTATTGCATTGTGCACTAACGTGAGAAATTTCTGAACGAGTAAGCGGGCTCCGATTCTGGGCGTTGGGATGATCGGACGCCAGTGCTCTCACCCCGAAAGCGCCGAAATATGCCTGTGTAGGTGAGCAAGCGTAGTCTGCGCAAGGCAGAAAAGGAATCTCAAGTTGGGAGGGCCAGTTCGCTTTCTAGGGCTGAAATGAAAGTCTGAGCGCTGAAACGATGTAACCCGCAATTTCAACAGTAAGCTTAAATACAAACAACTGCGTTCAGTCTTGCGTATATAGCCGAGCAATAAAGACAAAAAATTGCGTATATAGCCGAGGCGTACAGCGTTCGCCTCCCGCCGCTGTCCGGTGAAAGGTAAGTGGTTCGACACCCGCGCCTGGTCTATTTTTTTTTTCTTTTTTTTTTGCATTGATATTTTATTTCTAACTCCTCTTCCCCCCACAAAAAAAAAAAAACATCCTATCTTTTTTTATTAGAATAATCATGTACTGCACTGGTGTTGGCAGCCTGCCAGCGTCAACGCGGTTGGTCGTGAGCCAAACGATGTCGCATCCATTTCAAGTCAAAAATCACAACAACAACACGTGGAGAGTAGCACGCTTTGCAATTGACAGCTTCTCTACAGCTTCTCCATGGCGTGCCCGCATTCAACGCGTAAATGTCCTCGATCTCCTCCCATGACAGCGCGTCGAGCAGGAGGAGGTCGTCAAGGACGCTGTACGGCATGCTTAAAGCTGCGACTTGACCTTTCACGCACGAGTGCGGTCGCTACACACAATACACGCACGATTAAAAACACACGACGAAGCAGCAATACCAGCGAAATGATGAAATGCCAGCAAAAACACGCGAGAAAACATCCATGCGAGAAAAACTCGAGAGAAGGTAGATTGATGACGATGACCGAGGGAGAACGTAACTCACATAACTATTGAAGCCGATTTTGTTTGTTGTTAGTGCATATCTCAAAAATATATAAAACAATTCACCATATAAGACAAGATTCCTTTTTGCGGCGTTGTTGTCATTACATCTTACATTATTATTTGTGTTGTGCTTTTTCCGTTCTTTCTTACTTCCGCCACGAGGGTGCGCTCCGGTTGAGCCTACGGTACACGGTACAGGAGCACGGTACGCTAAAAGTCTTTTCGGGCGCGTTTTTTACGGTACACGGCGGCGCATGCGCAGTCGGGCTCCCGGTACTCCGGTAACGGTAACCGGAGGGCGTATTCAGAGGAAGGTGATCCTCGTTGCGATTGGCCAACCGAGAATAGACGTCACTGCTCTACTCTACGTCACTCTGTGGGGACTTTTGGGGAACACTGCGCTTCAACCGACAGGGAAAATCTCAACTCTTCTTGAAAATCCTTGCTCAATATCCCAAGGTATCCCAAGGTGCATTTCTTGCTCGCTTGTTTTTTTTATTTTTTTGCCTTGAGCATGGAGGTGGTGGTGAAAACTTTTATATTGTAAAAAAAGAGTTTGGGAGCCACAGAGTGGCCCCGCTACATGGTCGGCGTCCCTAGTCCGGGACACCGCACGACGAGGCCCCGTCTCTCGCCCGTTTCACCAGAGCCCTTTGGGACTCAAGCGAGGAGCAGTTGAGGAGGGCAGTCTCCCATGCCTCTCTGGAAGGGGTAGGGGAAGGGGGGAGGTGGGGATTTTGAGTACATGCCCACACCATGTGGAAGATATCACAGGTCTCCCCACAGTGTGGGCATCGCCCATCCGTGTTAGGATCGTAATGTTTTATTATTGCAGGACAGAGTAGAGTACCTGTCTGCAGGCGCCTTAAAGTTCGCTCCTCCGTCTTACTCAGCCCTTTTGCAGGGGCCGGGAAAAGGCGGTGGTTGTCGCTATAATGTGTTAATATTTCCCTGAATCGCAGCAGCGGCTGGTTAGTCTCCGAGCCAGAAGAGCTGGGATGAGGAGCCCGGTGAGTAAGCGCTCGGGCAGCCGCGTCAGCGGCCTCATTACCTCGTAAGCCCTGGTGGCATGGAGACGGACACGTGCGATGGCGTTGCTTCAGCGGTTTGCGACAAGGCGTTCTTCAATACTAGTAATTTAAAAACACCCATCAAGGATATTCATGGGGAAGGACGCGGTTGTTGCTGCGACGCGTCTTTTCTTTTTCTCTTTCCTCTGATCTCTCTATCTGCACGCGGCAGCGGTGGTGGCTCGGCTCCAGCCAGTAGGCAGGCCCATGCATCCTTCTCCCAGTCACAACAGCATGTAGTAAGGCACGGCCGTTCTTGTGCGACTTACGTCTGAAGCATTTTGTCGCCCTTCGTGACCTGCGACGGCACCACGACTTCGAGGAAGAGGTGGAGAATCTAGTCTTCGACTCTAATAAAGGTAAGAAACGAAGTCTGCATGCACGCACGCTGTGATTAAAGCAATAAAGGGCCAAAGCGGGATGCAGTCGCGCGCTTAGATTACCGATTGAAAAGTTGCAGTTTATTGACTTTTCGAGTGCGCGCATTTTAAGTTTGTAAACACAGAGCGCGTTCTTTTTTTTTTATTTACGGGCTTACACTCACCTGGGGAAACTTGCACGTGGTTTTGTGCACAAAAACTTAGCGATGACATGCACGTTTTTTAAAGGAACCATGAAGATTTCAATGGGCTTGGTCTAGTGCGACAGATCTGCAGAGGTAGCCTTTGCGGGCATTCGAGTGAAATGTGAAACGTAACGTACTATAACCTTTGAAAGCCATGACTTGTCATAGTCATTTTGCACTTATTTGTAATGTAAGGTGTATAGTTTGTACAAAGTTTAGGTAGTCATAGCTTTGACTCCTAATCATTCTGAAGTGTAGCATGACTCAGCACTTTACTAGTAACATAAGGTGTGCAGAGTTTGTACAAAGTTGCGTAGTCATGCCTTGCACTCATGACTCGTCATTCTGCAACATAGCATGACTGTGCACTTTAATGCTTTGGCATTCTCGCTGGTAAGCAGTCTTATGTGTGTCTGCAGAATTTTTTTTTGGTGTCCTAGCTCCTCCATAAGCAAAGTGACAAGCAGTGCACTCTCTTTCATATTTAAAGTGGCCACTGCAGGAAAACTGGTCCTTGCAGCAGACTCGCTGCTACAGGCCTTGCTTATGCTTTGTTGCAGGCATCTGCAATGTCTCGACAGGACACACAACATTGTCGCGGCATGCACTGGCTTAGCAGCGCTGAAGCCATGGCAATTGCAACATGCAGAAGTGTGTAGGAAGAATGCCCAGCATTGTTCTGCCTTTAGAAGTCAACAGCGCTGACCTGAATTTGTGGTCAAAGGACAGGGCCATGTAAAAGGTTGCTGTGCAGGAATGAGTTTTTGCAGGGTGTAGTAAAATTGAAATACTTCCATGTAACAGTCCGTGTAATAACTTAACCTGAACTTAATAATTTTCTCCAAAAATTGTTCCCCATGCGCTATAGCAGGAAAAAACAGTAAGCGAATGACTGATAAATTTTTAACAATAAAAAAGCTGGGAAATGCAGTTTTGCACTGCAGGCAAAAGGCTAAAAATTTGAAGCTAAATCTGTGATTGTCATGCGCACTTGGCAGAGGCAGAGCGCCAGTAGTAGTGCGAGAGTACTGCATATGTGCCCACTCCATAGCACGTGCATTTTTCATTAGTGTATGTAAAAAGTACAAACTTTAATTTGGCCTTGCTTTTCAAAAAATGAAAGTAGTGTGATACACAAAAAATTGACAGAGAAGTTTTGCCGAAATTTTATAAACGTGCAAAAGCAGAATTTCATGAACATTGCCTTGTCTTGTTACTTTACTGTTGGCTTTCTAAGGATGCCTTATGCCGTTATTCATGTGCTATCATTGTGTACACGTTTTTATCAAAATGGAGCCCACCTTTGTTCACGCCTCAATTTTTAAAATTTTCTTTTTAGTCATGAGAGGTCATGGACTTAACATCATATGTTGGCATCGTGTCATAACTATGTTGCAATGCTGCTGTGAGGCTGTGGTTGCTATGTCGCCGTTGCTATGCTCTTGGCACAAACCCACATACACATCGCAGGATCTTGCTCGGGGTTTACCGTTCGGAATTGTGCTTTCACACTAATAATTAACTAATACTATGTGGAGTGCTTAGTTATGTTTACAATCTTTCTGTTTCAGGATTTCGCGCCTGGAAAGACGGAGAAGAAAGCAAAACTTGCTGCCGTTTTATAGCTTCTACAGGAAAGAAGGAATGTGCACCAAGGGTTTTTAAACGCTACCTGCACTGCCACCATTCCGGCTCATACGAAGAGCTTCCTATAGAACAGCGCCAAAGGCAGGAAAAGGGGCAAGGAAGCTGCAAAATCAGCAAACACTGCTTTGCTACTCTAGAGGTCATGGAGAAAGAGGGCAAGGTATATGTAGTGTTTCAAAAGAAACACTACGGACACTTCAATGAGGCCTGCCACCAAAGGCTGTCCCAGGATGATGCCAGAGGGCTTGCAGGTTAGCCACTCCTCTTGTACAAAGCATTTGTGCATGCTGTGTTGACTGTACCGGAATGTGAAAACGTTTAGAAGCTACACTCCACCAACCTTTCATAAATGGGAGACGAAAGTGCAATAGAAATGTATTTTAGGGGGAAGATATTGCTCATTAACTCGAGTGATCATTTCAATGATTTTTATTCTTCTGCGATGCATCTATGGCACGAAAGAGGTGGGACAACACGAAAATGCCTATTGTAAAGTGGGAGAAGGCATGTCCCACAAAACGAGGGGGCGGAAGAAGTTATAGTAGGGCACAGCTTAAGAACCCAGTGGCCAATGCCCCTCAAAGGAAGCCTGCCATCCAATGGCGTCGACCGATTCTCATGATGTCATGGTTAATCCTAGGGGGTAGCACTGCAGGAGGGTGGCAGATGAAAGGGGATTAGTTATGGCTTTAATTGGGTTAACTGATGAAAATCAGCTGACGCCATTGACTGAGGGGGTCTTCTTTAAGGGCCATCTGCCACTTCGTTCTCGAGTTGTATCTGACTGTAGTGCAATTCACTTGAGCCTACTTGGTCGCATCGAAGGGTGAAAAACAATTGATCCACGGCACATTGCATGCACAGCACAGTCTGTACGAACTTCATGCCGTTTAGTTTAGAGATGCTTTGTGGAAGGGGTCCAGTCTTTCGAACTGAACATAATTAGGAATGTCGTCTAGCACTGAACTACTCCAATGTCTGTTCTTTTGTTTTTCTGCTGGTTTCATTGACTATCCTAGGTCTGTCGCTCAATCGGCTGACGTTGAACTTCATCCGTAAGAAGTCGGCTTGAGCTCTATGAAATGTGTCTTGAATGACTGACAGTTGCACTCGATGCTAGCCTCTTTTTTTGGCTGCCTGTCAAAAGCGTAGGCATTTTGTTGCTGATCAAAGCAACGCCACCAGTCTAATGGTTGTATAAGGGCCATGTTTTTTCTCATAAGACAGATCGTCTGCAGTGAACTTTCATTAATTAGAATTATTTGGCTGTTTTGGCACTTCATCAGTAACGCTCGCAGGAACGGCTGTGGTTTGAGTGTTCAGCTACTAAGCTGGAGCACCCGGGTTAGAACCCGGCTGCGGCAGCTGAGTTTCGATGGAGGCAAGAGGTGCCCACGTGCTGCGCAGTGTCAGTGCCCAAAGATCCCCAGGCGGTCGAAATTATTACGGAGCCCTCCACTACAGCACCTTTCTCTCTTTCTTCTTTCACTCCTTCTTTCCTTCATGGCATGGTTGAGGCAGTTACTGCACCATTTCCTTTCCTCAAAAACCACTAACATAAAACACAAGCCTGCACAAGAGTTGAAATCGCAAAAAAAAAAATGAACAAGCAGCATTTATATTTCAGTTTATGTATGACTGGCATGCCCTCCAATTGTCTCTGACTTAGCAGCAGTCATTCAGGTGTTGAAACTGAAACAGCATGAGAAAAATATTCACTTAGAAATTATTCACCTGGCGTAAGTGAATTCTACATTGTGACTCGTGCACACTATTGTCTTGTGCACAAGTCCAAAGAAACAAAGTTCGCGTTCAAAAATTTGGTGTCTCTACTCCTTTAAAGGTTGCTGTCAGGCGAATCGGTGCATTTTTTGAATATGCAGAATGAAATGGGACAGGATGAGAAGCACATGTCCTTATTATTTTCTTGTCCACATTTTCAGTGCTGTTATATTCCGCATTTATAACACGCTGTATATAACTTCCCTGTTTTGCATTGCAGTATGCAAGTTTAAACACTCAAGCTCATAAAAATAAAGTCCATCTGGCTTTGAAACAACCATTTTGTTGTGTGCTTTGCAGTGCCACAAAAGTGAAATGAAAGTAAGATGAACTGTGTGTCACCTGTGAAAAGGAACAAAGTGGAAGACGAAGGAATCCGACCAGAAGTATTTGTCACTTTATTACATGGCTGTAGGCAGATGAACCAGAGATGTTAACAGTTTTTTTCTGTACCATTTTCAGGCTGGTTAGCAGAAGGAGTGCCAGAAAAAACCATTGTGCACAACATCCGAGCAGCTACAAGTGGATCAAGCCCACGGATGCAACTTGTGACCACTAAGGACCTCCGTAACATTGCAGATAAGTTTAGGATTGGAAAAACAGAGCAGAGAGATCCAGACGATTTTAAGAGTGTTGAATTATGGGTCGAAGAAATGAGGGCAAAAAATGAGTCACCACTGTTGTATTACAGGAAGAAGGGTGACCCCAACAGTCATGATGGTGACTTTGAGCTAGCATTAATGACGTTCCCACAACGAGAGCTCCTTTATGAATTGGGGGCAGCGAAACTGTGCACTGACTCCACCCATGGCATAAATAAGTACTAACTCCAACTGACAACCCTGCTCACAATTTCTCAAGATGCCTTTGGTATCCCGTGTGCCTACTTGATTTCAAAAAGGGTGAACACGGGCACTGTGGTGAGGTTTTTCGAGGCCATCAAAGAAAAAAACACAATACCATGTCAGGCATTTATGTCTGATGATGCCCCTGTTTATGGCAGTGCATGGGAGCTGGTGATGGGTCCCTTGAAGAGTCGACTGCTTTGCAGCTGGCAGGTGCTACACAACTGGAGCACGCACCTGAATACAGTCACAAACAAGGACTGCAGGAGTACAACAAGGGACATGCTGCACACTCTGATGAAGTGGACAGATGAGACTGAGTCTCAACAGTTGCTCCCTGCACTTCTTGGTATCCACTCCAAAGAGCATCAGCTTAATTGCCTTTGGCTTTGTCAGAAATTTTGAGAAAACATACGCAAAGAGGGCATGTCAGTGGGCTTACTGCTATCGGCAGTACATTGGATTAACAACAAATAATCACTTGGAGTCAAGGCACTGAAGTACTCTCACTTTGGTGGCAAGGTAAATGGGTGATTGGATACATTAATCAAAGTACTCTTCAATTTCACATCCGAAAAACTTTACAACAGGTGTCAAAGGAGGAGCAGACCACCGCAAATCTGCCCTATTTAGGAAGCATAAAGTGGGGATTGAGCTTTCTAAGTCCAGTACTGAGAGAGTGGGAGATGGCCAGTGGCATGTAAAGTCGCAAAGTTTGGTGAACTTCAAGCACACAGTGGAAAGAACGAGCAAATCGTGCAGTGGCTGTGAGCTTCATTGTGAGCAGTGCGAGGCTTGCCACAACATGTACACAAGTACGTGTTGACCATGCAACGCATGTGCACATGTACAAGCACATGCATGCTGTTGCTATAATGGAGCTACACTTGTGTCAGATGCAGAGCAGCCAGAAAGTAGCATTTGACTGTGCTGGCATTTGTAGGCACTGCCAGCTGAAGATGGCAGATTTCAGGTGAGGGATTAGGATTATGTTATGAGCTAGTTGGCAGGCTATTCTGACAAAGTGCTTTAGCATAGCAAGCTCAAGACACAGCAGGGAAGAGGAGTGTCATTTGCTAATTTTCTTGAAGCCCACATGGTCATGAGAAAGGTGCGCCATCATATCCCATATCAAGCAGCACCATTGACGGTACACTACAGGCCTCTGGTATTTCTTTTCTAGTCATTCCTTTTTCCCAAAACTTTCCTCCTAGGAATGGAGAACTCATCCCGCCACGGCGCCTCACTGGCTCTGGCGTTCTTAGACTGCTTACACGAAGGCTGTGGGTTTGATCCGGCCATGGCGGCCACATTTCAGTGGAGGCAAAATACAAAGATGGCCATGTGCTGTGCAAAGTCAGCGTGCATTAAAGGGCCCCAGGTGGTGTAAATTAATCCAGAGACCTCCATTATGGTGTCCCTCATAGCCCATGTGCCGCTCCCGAATGTTAAACCCGACAATTAAGAAATTGAGATATTTCAGGCCCCTCATTCCCTACTCAGAATCTGCTTGTGTAAGTACGCCCTCTCTGGCACTGCTCAACAGAGAACTTCTGACAATTGGCAAACATTTTTCATCTTCGGGAAATTAGTGCACTCATTTTCTTGTTCATACCTGCCTTGCATTCACTATAATTTTATTTCTTCGTCATCCCTGCTTGATTTCATTTTATCTGCATGTGATGCACTCATAGAGGCATGCGCTCTTCAATAATATTAGTATGAAGTGTCGCTCCATGCTGCATTCCTCTTTGTTGCGTCGTGCTGTCACAGTGCACCGCCCTTTTAGGACATCTTGAGAAAAACAGCGCTTGCAGACAAAGGACCAGAACAAGAAGGACACACAAAAAAAAAACAGCGCAGTTGTGTGTCCTTCTCGTTTCCTTTGTCTGCAAGTGCTGTTTTTCTCAAGATGTACCCCAACCAACTCGCCCAGTAACACACCTTGCCTTTTAGAACAGTTGAAAAAGTATTCTTGACAAAAGGCTAAGCCGTAGCTGTCATCTTGCACACTGAAAGCTGCAGCGCAAAACTACTATTCATCTTATTTTGCAAAGAGAATACTGCTGCAACAGAAAAACAGTATTACTCATTTTTCAGAACATTGCTGGTGCAATTTGTGACACGAACTTATATTGCCATGGTAGAAACAGCCGTGAATAGCCTTCCCTGATATGATAAAGCACTTCATAAATGAACTTGCTTGGCTCTTACAGTGTCTCTCCACCAGCCTTCCAAGCAATGAGCCTTCTGTTGTGTGATGGGAACACTGTGCCAACTTTGTTGCCTAGAAATTCTAACATGCCCCTATTTGTTGAGAAGGCAGCTTAGATGAAACATATAGTGCCCAGTTAATGTCATTTATGAAAAATGCTTCAAAGCCCAACTGCAACGAAATTATAATTTGGCTAGAATGCCTGTTAAAGGGGCCCAGAAACACAATCTTAGTTAATTGTTTTGCCTGTTGATTGCATACAGTGAGTTATAATGGTGCTATTAGCATCGGTAATACCGCGTACATTCCGTTTTTTAATATTTTAATGTCCTCCCAAAAACAACTTCATGGCTCTGATGGTGTCGCCACACAGTGGCGGGTTTCTAGCAGCGGATATGACATCACCTGGCGCGAGCTTGATGACCGGACAAACAGTAAATATACTGCAAATTGTGTGAATAAATAGAGACACATTTTGTTACCTGTCTGCGTTTTATATTAGATCAACAAAAACAATTTGTTTGTCTTAGATAAAAGCCCTGCAAAGCAAGTAAAATAAAAATACACCACCAGGGGCGCTCTGGCATGGAAACAACGCTGCCAGTCTCACAGAGAGCAGGCAACCATGGACTACAAACTTCCGCGACGTGCTCTGGCTGGCTGTTTTGATTGGTTGCGCCAGGTGCCGTCATTGGGAGAGCGAAATAGGAGTGGGAAGCCCCGCCAAAATCGAGTTGAGGGCAGCGTTTTGTTTGCTTGTATTTTGAAATTTCTTCATTGAATAACTCCCGTTCCTGTGCATCGATTCCTGTAATTCTTTTTAAGTCAGCATCTGTGTGACATAAAGAACCCACCTGAAGTATAGCCGGTATTCCCCCAGGCTGTGTTTCGCAGCCCCTTTAATGTGCTGGGTGTGTCATAAAACTAATCATAACAAAGTTTCATGCTTCTGAGAAAACTGACACTGTTGCTACAAGTGTTTAAAAAGCTGTGTAGTAGACAACGTGGCATGTCCATATAGGCAGATACGGATACCCGAGTGCCATACGGCCTCATGTCTGGCCCATTGGGAATGAACAGATTAAGGACAGTGTAGAGTGAAAGGCTAGGGGCTAAAATGTGGCTTGGCAGTCATGGGTATGGTGCTGCGCCAAAGTTGTTAGGAATTTGTTTCAATCCTGCAGATGCTGATTTCTGTTTCCATTCCAGGTTTTTGTACACCATATTTACTTAAATAATGGATGCATTTGCATAATAAATGCTTTCCCTACATCAATCATCAAAATCTGGGGAAAGTTCAACTGACCACACCATGTTTTACACCATGTAATAAATGCACCAAACTTACCATTCTAATTTTTTCCCACAAGAAACTGCATCCATGATGCAAGTAACTGCAGTATTACAGGTTACAGAATGAAGCACTGTCAGCTGTATTATGTGGCCGCAAGACTGCCTGGCGCCATGTGAAGAGGAATGCTCCCAAGGCTCATCACATCACATTTACTCCAGTATCCACATATGGCACCCGTTTCATCCTGCACGTCACATTCACCTCGGGCTGGTGATAGCCTGCCAGCTAGATTAAGAATGTCACAAATAAAATGTCTACCTAACTGAAAACTGTGGTTGTATATATCGGAGATTTTTATTGACTTGTGGCAGTCTACCTGGACAGGTTATGGTAATGCAAGGCAGCCCATTATGCACAGCATATGAGTGCATAGGCGCCACAACTTCGCATCTTTTCCAAGGGTTCATGTTTTGCACTATTGGGTGTGACCCGACCCATCTTTCCACAATCCTCGCGTAGTTAATAATAAAGTGCTCCTAATCCTTTTTTGACAGTCAAAATGTATTTTCCTAGGCATATTGGCAATCTTCAATTTGTATTTCTCCACAGATTTGGTACTTCTGAGAAGTTGGACGGTCATTTTATAAATGATATATTTTTAATAAGCTAGCAGATACTATTCTTGATTTAAACATTTGCAGGCATATATACGCTGCCATTGTTTGCCTTGATAAATACTGTGTCCATTGTGTAATCATAGTACAAACACGTTAATTGATTCTAAAGGATGTTAATGCTGCTTAATTACGCTGTACAAGCCCAGCTGTGGCTTTGGAAAGCTGCCCTTCCTTGGACTCTGACATTAAATACAACTTGTACTTGGGAAGGACTAATCTTACTGTGAGTGTAACGACAAAATTAAACAAATTCCATTAGACGCTGGTATGACCCCGCCTGCGGCAGTTGTATTCCGATGGTGACACACAACAGGCCCACATGCTGTGCGATGTCGGAGCACGTTAAGGGCCACTGTTGGTCGAAATTACTGGATCCCTCCACTGTGGCGCCCCTCATAGCCCGAGTCGCTTTGGGACGTTAAACCCCATAAGCCAAAGTTAGCATTATGTTCCTGCCGGACCGAGCAGCCGCTGACAGGGTCAGACTGTACGAATGGGTACCATCAATCACTACGTGACACCCCCACTCCACTCACCCGATGAAATCCCATCCATCAGTGACACATCCACTCCACCCTTCGACTCAGATTTGCAACCGCTTGCCAACCGCCTCCTCCCGCCCTCTCTTCTTCCCTCTTCCCTGCAATTTCGTGAAGGTGGATTTCACTCCCTCCACTCTGTCACCTGAGGCTTCAGACCGACGGATTATTCCAACATGGGGGGTTCTGATGCTGATGCACTAAAATGATATTTTTGAAAGACAGCTACAGTTTGTTACATGTTAAGGAAAAGAGTACTCGCTGTACCATGCAAAATGCGAGATCATTCCCTGGTGTGCACACACTGCATCACAAGGAAGTATATTTGGCACCTAAATTGAAATGTGCAGTATAGCGAGCAGTTAGCAAGCACCAGGTGCTGTACACAGACACGAGCACAAAATGAACACGCTTATTACCAGGCCCTCTCTGTGCACCCTCCCTATACATAGTGCGAAGACTGCTTTTGAAGCTAAGGTTGGTCACATTGCAAAGAAATAAAGATAGCATGAACATGAGAACCGGACACACAGCACTGACAGAAATCTCGACAGTCGGTGCTGTGTGTCTGGTTCCCGTGTCGTCCCTTTCTGTTCGGCGACCAACCTTAACTAGAACAAACAACTTGCCCGAACCCTTGCTTTTGAAGCATTGCATGCAGTAAGTAGCACGCAGTACAATGCACAGACTGAGCCATGTGTGTTATTGTATAAGCAGTAAACCACGTGCAAAAAAAAAAATCAACAGCCAATAACTACAGTCGGTAAAGCGAAATTTGAGCACAGCTCTTCACATATTTTAGTTTTGCAGTATGCTGAAGTAAAGAATTCCAGAGAGCCACCTGCCCCAGCGAGAGGCAGTGATAGGTGACATTTGGCCCTGAGCACTTGGCTATCACATACTTTGTATAGACAAGTTCTGTCCCGCCTCATACGAACACCAAAACACTTTCTTGAATATCTTTTTCAATGAAGGCAAATACACTGGCTTACACAAACATCGAAATTACTTGCTATTAAATCTTAATAAAGTGTTCAGTGTCACACTATTACGATGCTATATATCAATTTATGCATGCCAGCACATCATCTCTGGCTGAGAAAGATCTGACAAATCTTGCTTTTTGACAGTATGTGGGCACAGAGTCATTGATTGCAAAGACCAAATATGACTATACCAGCAGAACGAGAACTCAGAGGATTACCTTAGAACTCATGTGCCTTTGAAAACATGCAGTGAACATGGAAACAATTTTATTTTTAAGGTGCGCCGCCCAGCGTATGCACATGCGTTCAGAGCACTCTTTCTGCGCCATGAAGGACGACTCGGCCCCAAGAGCAGAAGTACACACTGCCAGTGCATTCCAGAACATTTAATTCAGATAGGTACTACATGAGACGTAAGCAACGTATCTATAGCGTTCGCACCGTGCAGCTTTATTGCTTCGCTCTGTCCCGAGCATTTTTCAGTCCACTGAGGTGGTTGCGAGCCACAGGTGGGTTAGTCTTGCGATTATTCTGCCGACAATTGCTTCTCTCTGTGATCTAGCAGATCTACGCCACCTCGCACCCACAACAGTCGTCAACTGGTACTGTCACTATTCGGTGTCCAGATCAGTCTTGAAGGATCGAAGGCGGGCTGGAAACGACATGCTGCAATGTTCTCCAACCCTTGCATCACGAGAAAGTCAATGTGGCGACATATCACAGCCCACGCACTGCATCGTGATGATTATAACAAGAGTTATATGCACAGATATTTTCCAGAATGAGCTGGAAACACCCAGATCAGGGACGCCAGTACTGGACGGCGCGGGCTTGCGTCCTGCTCACTCACCTTTAGGGACGCATGGGAGGTAAACACGCATTCCATAGGCGGTCTACTGGTCACAAACAAAAAAGGGGCAAATTTAAAGAACTACACACGCCACAAAGACGAGACACCGACGAATACTTCACTCGCAACAGCCGCCGACCGCGATTCGAACGTACGTAAACAACCGCCATGTTGTTTTTTTTTTTCTTATTTGCTAACTGACTGTAGGGGGCGCTGTAAGAGCGCTAGCATCATCATCGCGCGTTCCCTCAAAGAAAAGTAAATATAAATAGCCGAAACCAGCAATAAACTAGAAAAAAAAAAAGCATTAAACGTTAAAAATTGCAACATAAATAAGAAAGTCATTTATGCAGTTGACGAAAATCAACACACTCATTCAAAGGAAACGCCAACAAAATTGATTCATAAAAATAAAACGAAAATATAAATATGCATGTTTTCTTCTCCTTGGTTTTGACTAAAGCTAGGACGTGCGACTATTTTTTGGCAGTTTTCTAAATCGGGTAGCTCAGTGCGACCATAAGAAAATTAAGGCAACAAAACTGAAAACGTAACAGGGGCACTTAAGGATCAACATTGCATCGTCAACAATATGTACGCTTTCTCTCTTGTTGCTCATCCCAAGCTTATTAATTGAATGCATGTCAATTTGCTGTTTCAAAGCAGAACGGTCTTCTATCACTGTAGCGGATTGAACCGAACCAAATTTTTTTTTTTGTTCCTCTTATTAACTTGTACCTGCCTTCTTAACTTGTTTACTTCTGTTTTCAGCCGTTTGTATTCTGTGTTTTATATCTGTTGTTTTCTTTGATGAATCCCCCCTATGTAATGCCCGCATTGGGCCTTTAGGGTATTGAAATAAAAAAATAAAATAAAAAAATAACTTTCACTTATGCAGCTCAAACTCACATTATTTATTATTTGAGTGTAGTTTTAATGACATGAAACCACAAGTACCATTATAAAAGGTATTTTTCATCAGAGCACTTCGGATGGACTAGAAGCCTTACTCCCAACAGTGTACAATAAAGCCATTCACACAAATCATGTTGGCAGCAATGCTGAAACTGTGTGCGTCCACCTTACTTGAAACTGCAACGGATGCAAGACAGACAAAATTTTACCATTCAAAATCATAATGTGCCGAGATATTGCTGCAATCTTGAACGTAACCACGCTTGCCATTACAATCAAAATGACTCAACAGCACATGCAAACATGAGAATTTTTTCTTCACAGACATTTTGACACTACATTTAGTTCACTATTTATGCAACTTCCGTTTATTTACACGATGGACACGAATATTCACATGCACGCCAGTCTTAGCATGAGTGCCATGCGTACGTAATTGTCGATATGCACCCCGTCACACATTGTGCATTTGCACATAAAAATACTCATGAAAACTCAACAAGTGCTCAGCAATTACTGCAGCTTAAATGGTAAAGCACACAGAACACGTCAAAGTTATGGTATGGTATAGAATATGGGGTTTAACGTCTGAAGGCAACATGGGTTATGAGGAACGCCATAGTGCAGCGCTACGGATTAATTTTGACCACATGGGGCTCTTTATCGAGCACTGATGTCACTCAGTACACAGGCGCCTAGCATTTCGCCTCCACTGATAGGCAGCTGCCGCAACTGGGATCGAACCCGTCCTTGGGAACAGCAGCGGGCACCCTAACCACTCAGCTATTGCGGCGGGGCAACGGCTAACCACATTATAAGCAACCAAAAGTCCAGGTCTCTGCTTTATGTCTTACATGTTGCCTAGGTATCGTCTACTTTTACTATATCTGCAATCTAAAAATTAACGATAGACAACTTCCCCACTCCATCTAAATTACTATAATTGTCCCATGCCCTTCTTGGTTTGCTACACACTTTTTTTTTTTTATTCGAGTAGTCTGCCGTGAGGCATAAGTTGAGAAAAGGGGGAGTGGAATGTAGGTTACAGAAAGTTAGAAGAAGGAGTGGAGACCAGTTTCGGCGAGGTACTCGCATAGGCTGCTGGTGAAGTGATTGTCCATAGTCCACTTCACATAGTCCCCGTCGCGGTTCCACCACAGGCCGACCTGATAATTTTTGGCTAGTTTTATCAAGGTGTCATACAAGTGTAACAGCTGCCACAGTATGAATTGTGGATTCTAAGAGAAAAAAGAACTCACAAATTTTGCACTAATTTGAACAAAAATATTCAGCCAATATATGCACAACAGGCATACACCAATAACATTTCTACCGCAAAACCGTGAACCCACCGTACCGAGGGCCAGTAATAGAAAATCACTGGCCGCCGCGGTGCCTCAGAGGTTATGGTGCTTGGCTGCTGACCTGAAAGACGTGGGTTCGATCCCGGCTGTGGCGGTCGCATTTCGATGGAGGCAAAATTCTATAGACCCCTACAAAAATTCTATTAGTCACCCCTTGTCGTGCTAATATGCAGGTACCAATTATTTCTGTAACATACCTCTTATCATTTCTGTAATACCCATTACTAGGTCTTCAAGAAAATAATAACCTGAAATGTAGCAAAGAGCTGATGGTTGTCTTTTCATAGAACATTCTTCACAGCAGCTCTGCTTCTGAAAGGAGCACCTCATTCTTTGTGGACTCAACTAGTTTTCTTCTATTTTAATCACCATGAGGTCAGAGTACTCTGACTCCTGATATGCTACACTCTAGTGAGCCAGTTTCACAACTCATAAAAGAATGATGAACTCAAAGGTCTGCCACAAACATGTCATGGGCTACATCTTTAATGGAGTAGAGAAACCAAATTTTTGGATGCACATTTCTCTTTACGCTGATGCACTAGGCAATGCTATACACAAGCCACCATGTGGATTTTAACTTTGTCAGCTAAATAATTTACAATTTAATTTTTTTTTCTCGTGTCATCTTGTTTCGGTTTTTAACAGCCGAATGACTGCTCTGAAGTCAGATACATGTTCAGGTCACATGAGGCATGCAAAAAGAGATATAATCGCTGCCTGTTCACTTTATGTGACTCCAACTCTTAGACAGGTTTGTGTACGAGTTGATGCAAATAACAGTGAACAAAGCTGCAACAATACTGCTGTCTTTGTATGCCTCACATGACCTGAACACATCCCTGACATCACAGTCGTCATTCGGTTGTTTAAGCTAAAGCAGTGCGAGAGAAAAAATGCAATTATAAATATATTGCCTCTTGTCGCAATCCATGCAGCTGTCTAGTCTTTCTAAAGTACTGCGCATCATTCTAACCGAAAGAAACAACTAAAATTTTGTTGTCTCTACTCCTTTAATACCTACTGGGCCTTGACAATATAAAAAGCACCTAAACATATCAGCGAACTGAGCTGCCAACCTTCAAAAATGTATCCACAAGCTCTTTTCACATTGTGCTTTTAAATATGTTGCCTCATACTCGTGATATACATATGTTCTGACTGTGCACATATACAAAAACAGTAATTCAGGAACCAGCAGACCCACCCATTCAGCAGCATGGCAAGCGAAGAATGAAAATTAGAATGCAGCTAGAAAGTAAAGGCACAGAGCTTTTTCAGACCTTCTAATTTGAATACTTCAAACTTATGTGGCCAACTGTAAATGTTTCCTTACTGAAATCCCACACTCCTTTAGACGTTTGCCATAAACCAGAGAAAAATTTGTCAAAATGCTTCCCTCTAAAAGGAACAACCAAATATAAGCAGACAAGCCATGTTTACATTTCATGCATTTTTAAGCTCTTCACTGTATGCAGAGAAGCATGTCACATGCATGGCGTGTTGATGTTTGGTTTATGCTGCTTCTTAACTTTATATTGAAAGGTCATGGCTACTCTTTTTGTGTGTGTGTGTCCATTGCCCCACAGAGCTGCCATCTATGGAGCAAGCTTATTTGCATTTAAAGGTCGTTTGCCTAGTCACTGCTGACTCCACACAAAACAGATTTTCCCCTCAAAACTGGCAACGTGCAGTAAAAGCAGGCGCGCAATTAATGTGACACCTCATACACTTCGTAATGATGCAGTGGCCTACATAAGGCCAAGCCAGCATGCTATTCATGTATGCGCACAAATTATATTCACTTATACAATGCTAATATCAAAAAGAAACCCTTCTAGCTACAAATGTTAATGCAGCGCATTACGGCATGCATGGCATCCAACGTCCCTGTACAACATACTTTTACTAATAAGGCTAAAACAGTGCACCCTGCACAAGGATGAAGGAAGATGAGACAACACGCAGCATCTTCCTTATGCAGGTCTGCTGTTTTTGCCTTATTATGTCATACCAACTTGCCTATCAGTCTGTTTTTACTAACTGCTGCAGCAGAAAAAACAGCTGTGAAATTTGGAATGCATTCACGGCGTCTAGAAATTGAAGCTCAGAAAATGTAACACACAGAAAGTGCAAGAAACTGATCATCCGGAGTGTTTACGTTTCTCTCTGTGTTGTGTTTTACTTACCCTGCAATAACCCAACATCGTTCCCAAACAAACCCAAGGGCCACTCTGGCTACGCAGATGCTGAAAGCCTAAGTCAAGCCTCCCACTTCATCACAAACCATTACAGAAATGACAGAGCAAGCAAAACAAGTTTCGGCCTTGTCTGGCTTTATTCCAATGCTGAACGTTACAAGAAATACACCAAGAACCACACGTTCTACTTAATGAATATAAACACTTCACCAAATAGATAAAAGAAAAGCAGCTTTCTAGATATTCAAAGGTTCGGTGGTGTGACCATACTACGCCATTTGCTAAACGCCTATCAGCGAAGAAAGCGGCGTACAGTTCATGTGGCACGATGCGTCGAGTTGCGTGAATTAAGTCTCTCCGTGGGCAACGCTACGGCGTCGTACAAAGCAGCTGTGGCCTACCGTGTGCTTTGCGCAACATGGGTGTCAACGCGAAGTAATCCATTACAGCTTGGCTAGTTGGTGGGTAGACACTGAAGGCATATCAAACATTATGACGGAAGATGTGTTGTCCTTTCAAAGGCTAGCGTGTATACGTCCATTCCGCCTTCCTTCCGCATTTTATTTTTTTTTTTTAGCATAGCTTGTCGCCGGTGGGCACACATGCAGGACTCCAGGAACATAGCATATATGTACCGCAACTGCCAAATGGCTCGCAGTACCCACCATTTTTATGCATACGAGCTCATCCTATCAGTACGTAGAGGTCAGAATCAGTTACGCGCAACACAAGGAAACAATTTTCGACACTCATCCAATGCTTCAAACCATTGCCTCCTTCTAGAGGAGGCAATGTTCAAACACGAGATACAATACCGAAAGGTGCCGAAGAGAACTGAAGTGACCTTAAATTCAGTCAAGCACCGCCTTGCTAAACGTCTCTAGGGGCTTCCGATATCATACCACGGCTGGAACAGGTCGCACTGCAAACTTGCATAATAAAGACAACACTAGGGCACTGGGGTACAAGTCCGGACGTTAGCGCGGTCAATATTACTCGCCATTGCACCAACCCTTGATGACTTTCACGGCAGCACTTACTCCACACGTCAATGCACCGCGCGGTAAACAGCCATCGCAGCCATGTCAACAAACCACCGTGGCGTTGGCGATGACAACGATGGTCACCGTGGCAACCGTGGAGACGCCAGCGACCTAGAAACTATGGCTAGGGACGTTTCAAAATTTTGCGACGCCATTTTTACCTGATTTTGCAACAAAAAGTACCCAGAAATGTACCTAAACAAACGCCATTTTGGAATGACGTCATTAAAAGTCACGTGACACGAGGATCGTCTTCCTCCATTTAGCCTTACGCAACGGTAACACGGTACACGGTATGCTAAAGGTGTCTAATGGCGCCGGCGTCTGCTGCGGAGCCAAAAAGCGCGCGCTAACACGTGACTACGACGCCTCGGCCAATGGGAGGCTCGATTCTCCGGCGGCGCGCCATGAGAGGAGGAGTGTCGGAAAGTTCAAAGCTTTTCGCTACTTTTTGTTTCATTGAGGGGCTTTAAGCGCCCTCCCCTGTTAGTTAAAAGTAACCGAACCGAGAGGAGTGCTTTTCAGGGGGAGCTAACAACAGTGGGGTGTGCAATGCGGGAAAGCGAACACAGGGGATGAAGGCGTCCCCACAAGCTCCAGATTAAAAATAATCGATAAACATCAAACGAAGAGAGAAGCGAGAAGCGCACATCCTGTCTTTTTACTTTTGTGTTGTTTTCACTGGCACTTCGTAGCTTTTCACTGACGAAAGGTCGGCTTGCATGCAGTTTTGCGTTGAGGTACTGGTCCTCTATAGACTGTTTTTATCGCCATGCGTCCAATCGCTTTCTCCTGAGTGATATGGATTGCATGACATGAGACGCGAGAGAATTAAACGCTCCCTTTATGAGTGTTTGCACAAATATATCAATTAAAATAAGATGCCGATGAAAGCGTCAGCCTGTTCCATTTAGCAGCCTCATTATATGTGCTGGAGAACTTATAAAGACGATTGAGAAAATGTGCACAAAACAAATACCAATCAAGTATGCTCTCGTGGGTTTTGTGCCTGTCTATGCAAAAGATATCACCTGTGGTGTCACAGTCCTAATAAATAAAGCTCCATACATTGGGACAACCCAGAAAGTACAGTGATTGTTTTCTGTATCTTACGCCCCGCGACAACAGGTGGCCTCCGGGAAGTGTGTAGCGACGCGTGCCTTCGTTCCCTTTTTTCCTCTATAATTGAGTGGCGCTTTTGTTCTACAAGACAGCGACACTAATGAGGATTTGTTCTGTTCACGCTGCCGCCGGCATAGACAGTGGCGAAACAATGAAGCAAAATAAATGGCCCATGCAGTACCCAGGTGTTGCTGTGACTAGCCAGGCGGTGATATTCAAACTTGCGGACTCACGACCTACACGCGTTTAGCCAAAACGGCTGTCACTTCACGGACATGTGCAAACCTTTTTCAGACATAATTAGGCACAATACAGATGACGAACATGGCGAGTAGACTGGAAGCAAGCGCTGCCTGGTGCAGACTTTTGTGTAGATGTACCGCATAACCTTTCAGAGTCCCGACGTTCAGCGGCACCCCCGTGGAGAAGTAAGGTTACACGTGGGATGATGGCGATGCGAGCTTTCAGCGGTCACGCAGATTTCTGCATACCAATGGTGCGTAGTTCCGCCAAAAAAAGGGCACTTCCGTCACTGTAACTTAGAGCTCCAAGCTGTTGCATTCATGCAAGCACATACAACGCTCAGTGTGAAGGGTAGGAATTTAATTAAGCAGACACACATCATTCATAACGTACAAGTGCATTTTATTATTCTATAAACTCAAACAAACTTGCTACAAGTGGACCAAACTGAAAGGCACACAGAGGACAAATTGAAGTTGGCTTATATTGACAGATTACCAGGCTCTAATAATAAAGAATGCCACTCTCACTGAAAACAGAGCTCACATAAGCAATGTCAGAAAATGAAACACAGGTGTTGTCACCACTGCCCACTTTGGCAAGCAAACTGCAATGACACCAAGACAGTTTTTCGTGAGAGGATTCCTTCCGGACAATCGCAGAGACCTCTGCAGTTCTTGACAACATGAGTTTGAATCAATGGCGTGGGAAAAAAAAATTTAAATTTTCAGATACAGTTATCTGAGCAATAAATGCATCTTTTGTAGAAAAGCCAAAGGACAGATTTTTATTGAGAACGAAAATCGAATGGAACTGCCCTCAGTGTTCCTCTGAGGAAAGCATTCAACCCAATCATAACTTAAATTTTTCAGTGTGTATACAGTGGCTAGCATGGATCGTCGTCAGCTAGTTACGAATTGGTTCTGCCAGATACATGTCAGACACATATCAACACTAGTGTGCATCTCAAAACAACATCCTTCTCAGCCGTATGATAGAAGATAGAGATTTCGCATGCAAACACTCACCTGACGTGCTATGGAAACTAGAAGCTCCGACAGCTGGCCAAAACTAACAATTGCACATTTCTAAAAGCACTCTTGAATAAAAAAAAGATACTTCTAGTCAGTAAAAGAAAGCAGTAAAATGATACCTGACTTGCCTAAACAACAGAAATAAAACGTAAAATGGGCAGTGCTTGTGAAAACTGTCACTACCATTTTAAAAATGATAGGGTGATATTGCTGCGCTCACTGTGCACAAGCACACCATTTCCTCTATCTGTGCTTCACTGCTGGTACCTGCTCTAACACTGGCTTACTCTGTTGGTGCAGCACACAGATGAACCAGAACAGCAACATCAAAGAACTAGATAAACTAGATAGATCGCTAGATAAACTCGCAATGTTGCCATGGGACGACCAAGACAAACTTTGCAGTAGCTGATTCAAGTCAGCCCTTGATCACCTCTCCTCCACGCTCCTCCCAGTCACAGAAGCTGCCTCTGTAGAACCGGGCTCTGTATGTGTCGCAAAAAAAACAGATGCATAAAAATCTGAACAAGCACAATCTCCAAAAGAAAAAAAAGGCAGGTTGATTAATGATTACAAAATCCAGAAGCAAAGGTAGAAATCCAGTGCATTCAGATGGAGCAGGCTGCAACTGCAAGCCATATGGCACAGCCAGAAATTCTGACTGCTAAACAATGTACAGGTGTTTAATGTGTTCAAATCTGCGACTGCTTCCATTTTTTTTTTACTTTAGCACAAATGGTTTTGAAACCCCCTCTCTGGATTCTCAGCATGAAAGCCAGCATCGCCTTGATGCTGCACAATATCAATTTTTCTAAATACCTTCAATGATGGCACTCACAGCAGTATATCAAGAAAAGAGGTTTTGCCCCAATATGAGCTAGTTACTGACTGAAAATTACCTTGGCAAAAAAACTGATGATGATGATGGTTAATTTTTGTGACGCAAGGGCATCTGAGGCCAAAGAAAGCCATGGCACAAGGTTTTTTTGTTCTACTCGACAAAGACCCATTTCCCAAGCATTTCACCATAAAGAAGCCGAGCATCAGACCAGGTGAAAGCTTGTACCCGTTGTATCATCGTTGGGTACCCGGCGGCACTGGGGATTGAACCCCGCACCTGCCACTTGAGAGGTGAATGCTCAAATGACTATGCCACCACTGCAGCAAAAAACTGCAAGGCCTCAGACAGCAATTGGTTACACTGTATACATAAACACCAAGAGAGCAGACAGGTCACTTCCTGAGAACTTCAAATGCTCTGTAGCTCTTTATAAAGCATAAAATATATGCCACAGAGGATGAAATTGCATAAGTTTCTTGGTGCAGGCAAAGCTGTAGAGTGCACTTGACACAGCTCCATACCAGCACAAAAATGTTTACACGGAGAATGAAGGCAGCTCTTACACTGCCATATTTGAATATTTGGAAAAACAAAGGAAACTCCAGATCAATGCTCGGCACAAAAACTCGCATTTAAATGAGAGATCTTTACAACCAAATTTGTCCAAACATATACTAAGTTCACGAGTACCTTAGCAATCATGTCCTTATTGGCTGCTTAACAAAACTGCAACCTTTGCATATAAAATATGCAAAAACTCAAGTGGCTTACGCATGGTATCCCTTGGCATGAGCTGTCTGCATGGCACTTGTGGCCCGCACACCTTTTCGACACGAGAAAATAACATTGGGATCATCTGGAGATGGCTTCTCTCGACCATACTTTTCCTTAAACTTCTCTGGTGACATTTCCAGCGCAACACCAACATCGTTTACTGTGAACAGTGAAAAGACAAAAAAATTCATATGTGAATAGCAAGCCAATCAAGGTAGTCAAATATAATTTGCTCACTAGTTTAAAGAAGCAGAAGACCAACCGCAAAATTAAACAAGCCTACTGAGAGTGCAAGTCAATGCAACTGCAAAATGATGACAAGTACGGTAAGCTTTCTTAGACAAAGCCAAATGAGAAAAAAATCCTTTTAACAGCTTTTACACAAGTATGACACTATCCCTACAACAGAGAAAGTGAGACTGTCTCTGCAACACTAGACACTCCGCAATGGCCCAGACATCATACATTACAGCTAGGTTAATAATTTTGTATGCATGCAGTTATAATTAGAATTAGATCTGTAGTTATGCTTGCTATGAGAGCCCAAACAAAACTTTCCCGGTGCATATAGCAGGAACAAGCTTGCCTTACAACTATGAAAAAGTTTCTAGCAGTGAAGAGAGGCATTGCAAGGCATTTAAGCAAGAACAGGCAACTTACCCGCATTCATATCACATTACTATGACTTCAAAATAAACTGATACACTAAGCATATAGGCATAGCATATCATGCAAAAAGCAGCAAGTTTTAGTTTTTAACAAGCCGGGAAAGCTAACAACAAGACTTTAACCATTAAAGATACATAAAATTCTCCACTGAAAATTTGTAGCTCATCAAATTAAGTGTGCAATTAATACAATATCTGCAAAGATATCATTATCATACAAGGTACCACCAATATTCTACAATTGCAAGTTGTTTCTCTCATGCTTGAAAAACAGCTTTTAAATTTTGAATCAGTGCCAGCCAGGTCTGTCCAAAACTCTAGAGCCTCCTAGCTAAATTTAGACCAGCTCCATTAGAAACAATTGCTGACTAATTAGTATATATTACATAATTATTTATGACGCTCCATTACCTCAGAAACATTGCAATAATTTCGTCCTTTTAAGAAAAAAAAAAATGCCTCTCATTTTTCTCTTCAACTTGTTCTGTTAAGGTGAAAGTCACTTTACAACCAAGATGCCACAAATCAATGCGCTAGCAATTTTCGTGCACTAAAGATGATGAACTTAGATGTACACAGGAACGAAAAAGACCAGAGGTACAATTTACAACCTGAAATGAATTACACCACTCACGAGGGATGTTCACAGCGCCTGGTATGCGCCCATCATTCACAAGTTCCTTGGGTTCTCTCACATCAACAAAGAAAGCTTTCCCCTTCTGAAGCAGATCCTTCACCTCTTCGTAGTCACAACCTGTACAAGACATTGGTGTTAAAGAATAAATCTTCCCTTTTTTATGCATTTCCCAACAAAACATCTTTTAACAAGCTTTCTCCCTTAAAGGAGTGTAGACATCTAGTTTTGGTGGAATGTTTTCTTCTCTACAATGGTGCGGAAGACAATAATAAGCATGAATCACAATGTGGCATTCGCCTATGACCGCTAAATTATTTATAATCAAATTTTTCTGTCATGCTGTTTCGGTTTCAACAGCCGAACGATAGCTGCGACATCAAAGAGTGGTTTTATGTCACGTGAGGCATAGAAAAGCCCCAATATAATCACTGCTTCATCGTTCTAATTCACTACACTGCTAAAGCCAGTCTTCCTCAAGAGCGGGAATGACAATGAATGTAGAAGCAACGATTATATTGCAGTTTTTCATGCATCACGTGATTATAAATTATTTAGCGATCGTAGGAGAATAACACATGGTAATCCATGTGTAATAATGTCATACACATCATTACAAAGAATAAAAAACACACACCCAAAAGTTAGGTGTCTATACTCAAGAGTGTGTCTAATTTCTACAAAAGCAACAAGAAAAAGCCTACTAGGATGGTGAGCATTAAAGCAATTCAAAATAAATAAACAAGCATCCCCCTTTTGTTTCAACAACACTACCACTCAGTCATTTATTATATCCTCGACTGCTTACTGCAATGCGCAGAATTTATCATAAGCATAAAATTACTGATAGCGTAGACTGCTTTTGTTACATGCAGCAGCCTCAAGAACTGAGAGCCTGCAAATTGTCATGCACAGATTACTAGTGGCATTGCATGACAGATATCAATATGTGCCACTGCAAGCAACGATACTAACCTTACACTAAAGAAAAGTCCTATATTATTTAAAAACATATAAAACGCATGTGCAACAGTACTGCCATTTTTACTATCACGCATTCATCTTGCGTTTATCGTGATCTGTTTTAACAGCCTGCCATCATCAAATGTCCGTACTTGTTGCACTCTTTATAAAAGCACCTAGCAGATCAGGCAACGCAAAAATATGAATATTACGTTTTGCAAAACGTACAACCACTGTGACAGTCCACAACACAGCAACAGGCTGCATAATGTCACAATAGGTAATAGAAAATAGCAGGAAGCTTTCACTCCATCTAGATATTTGCTTCAAATATTTGACATCCTTGCAGTGGCGAAATCCTAGGTATTTTGAGAAGAATATAATGAAGCAACTATTGAACCGTTAGTTCATTTTAGTGCTCTGATGCAACAGTCTGGATTCGAGCAGTAATGAAGTATGTTAAGAGGCAATTCATGTTGATTTTCTTTCATGTTTGTACCAAAACAACACAAGAAAAGAGAATTTTCATGGTGCCAGCTGTATCTGTAGCTAACAACCGGTCTTGTAGCGGTAAGAAAAAGTGCAAAGTTACATCTGTGGCTAGAACTTGCTAATGCATAACCCTCAACTATAAAATTACCATCAGCCTATGAGTTGTTGCAGGTTTTGCAGCATGAAAATATGCAATCTGAGGATGTGAAAAAGATAACCAGAAATCTTGCACAGAACCAAAAGTGCAGGGGCACAAAAATCTGCTGAGGTATACAGTACTCACTGTACTTATCAATTCACAATTGAAGATGGCAAAAAATTACTTTAACTAAATGACTTCAATAAAAAATTTGCATTATCACATGCACGTTTCTTTTAATTAAACAGCTCAGAAAAATTACTTTAGGCAGTTCAGCCCAGTAACGAGTTGAGAAAAGGCTTTACCTCCATCAGCCATTGTGGAAGGCCGCTCCTCAGGCTCTTGTGGTAAAGTGGCTCAGACGGAAATGCTATGCCTCTATATACCACAGCCCTTCTCAACTCCTCCTCTACAATGTTACTTCCATCAATAATTGCTTTGCAAACAAATCTGCAGTGAGCTGCTGGCCAAAGTTAGCCTGCCTAATGACCCGGCATAATACACACTCCCATTAGTACGCAAACACCGCCCCTTTAAGGGCTCTAATGATGCAAAACGTCCTGCTAGCCAATGTATAATGGTTCCACTCTTCAGTGATGAGAAAACAAATTAAGTGCTCTAAAAACTCACTCAGGTTCTCCAATGAAGCAACATCTTCATTGTGGCCTGTGCTATAGGCTGACCAAAGAAAAAGAGTGTTATTACAATAAACTTTCTACAAAAAACACGGCTAATATGGCATAGAATGAACACTGCATATGCAAGTTGTGTCTCTAGTTTAAACACTCACTATTAAAATACCTGCTTTCAGTTTAACTGATGAATTTTATGCACCAAAGTAACATTGCGGGCTACACAACATTGCGGGCTCCGGATTAATTTCAACTACCCAATTTTCTCTGATGCACAATGAAATCTCAGTGCTCAAGCACTTTATCACTACACCTTTGTCAAAATGCACCTTTAGGACCAAGATCAAAGCTGCGACCTCGAACTCAGCAGCAGAATGGCATAGCCACTAAGCCACTGCAGCAGGCCTTCAAGTGAGAGTTATCCGTGTTATGCCCAGTGTATCACATACAATGCAGTCTTTACAAGTGCCAACAGTTTTCATTTATGCTTATAGAAGGATATCAAATTCCTACTATATAATGCATAAACCGCATTTCCCAATGTATATTTGAAAGCAAAGTCCAAGAGACAGCTCTCAGTGATGCAAAAGGCAGGTAGAAAGATCACTTACTGCAAAAGCTAATCCTACTACTGGCAGAACAACCTAAACCTTCAATAGCCCTACTGCAACATCAGAAGGTGCTGGAAATGCTGAATTCCGATATTGACCAATTGGAAACGTCTCAGAATATGTAGTTTGGTAGTGTTATCATTCCCATATGTTCTGATATTTGACTCATTTCGTCATTTAAATAACGGAGTAATCCTAATTTTTTTCAATAGAACTAAATTTTTCACAACTCTGCAGAACACAGGCCAGTAGGAATGAAATGCAGGAAGTTCAAAACTTTTCTTCCACATTCTCATTTCTCATGCACTGGAAGGGCAAACCTTAAAAAACTAAAGGGATGTGAATAATGACTGTATATATGTGTATCTCATTTGAGGTTACTCAAAAGTCTTAGACACAGAAACTGTCAGTCAACCTGAAGACCAGTTAATTATAACGCAGCATCCAGTGATTATTCGCTAGTTCTGTTGCAGACAATCAATATTTCAGGATGATTCAGCTTCTCCGATTACTGCTGCTGTGCTACGCATAAATCTCAAAGCACATTAGACCAATGCAGAGCATTTGTGTAGTATGCCCAGACTTTCTCCACAAGCCAATTAACAACCCTCACTATAAAAGCACTTCAAGGCTTCAAAAGTATAGATGTATGCGCTCTTAATGCTGGCTGCCTTTATTAGCCCAGCAATTTCGAATATGTTCGCACCAACTGATTGTCTTAATGCATCTGTCAAGGCAATACAAATCATGCATAAACCGCAATGGCAATTGTAAAACAGCATAACATCTTGGCAACAGACAAACTAACAAACCAGCTATTCAATTTTAGCGAGAAATCAGCTGAAAATCATAAACACGCAGAGACCGATAAGTGAACCGCAGTGAGAGTAAATGTGAATATGATGTCTATCAGAAAAAAAATGACTTCCATTATACAAATGCAGCATAGATTCCAAGGCTGCAAAGGATTTTAATCTGTGTGCTTGTGTACTAAATGAATTTATATGAGTGACTATTACCGTACAGTATGAACAATTTTGCAGTTTTCACAGTATGCTAGTACTCAGACAAAATATCCTTCACTGTTTTCTTTAATGAAAGCTAAGCAAGTAGAGAAATATTTGACATAGCACAGACAAGTATTGGTCAGTAGCATACAGTGGTCACATTTTCTCACTGAAAGTGTTATGCCGCGGTCACACGGGCATGGCTGGACTCCTTTCAACTCTCTTCAACAGTTGCTAGCGAAAGGAGATTGATCGCCTCCCTCGAAGGGTGAAGGGAGCACTCTCGTTTCCAATGTGTTTCACTTTCAAGTAAATAACCATTTTCATCAATAATTATATCTTTACTGGCAATTATATTGGCTTTTATCACATAAAACAAGCATTACAGCTCAGTTAGTGTTTAATTCTAGCGATTGCATTATGTTCTCAAACTAGGTGCCCGACGGCATGCCTCAGCTTGTTTTTTTAATAATGATACGTCTAGATAATTGCATTTTGTGAGAAAAAAAAAAGTATCAAAAATATTTCAGGTGTTTTGAACGTTATTCTTTTATGTGTGAATGAACAGTGCTTAATGGGTCCCTAGTGGACTGATATATCAGTACTCAAGCACTTTTGCACTATACCTTCGTCAAAATGCATCTTTTATAACCGTCAGTTCTACCTCAAAGCAGCTAGCTGCTTTATCAGGTAGAACTCTTCTGCACTCCTTTAGGTCAAGAAAGTTTAAGGAAGTTCCGAATCAGCCATGTGACAAAGGTATTAGACTTTACCACAGACCTTTCGTCATTTGAAGTGATGTATAGAGCTGTCCAGCATTGTTGAATAACATCCTCTTCGTAATGCCTGTTTTCAGATTTTTCCTCAAACATGTGCTGCTTATTGATCTTGAACAGAGTCTGATGCATGCTGAAAATAACATTTTAGCAAAACACACAACATCAGTGCGAGTACTGATTGTTCCTAACAAGCATAAAAGGAAATCATGAGAACATGCATTGTGCATTGCAACAGTTCTCCCATTCCTAAGATGCCTAAATATTCAGCTTAAGCTTTTGCGTTAGCCTGTTCAGTTTAATAAAGCTAATATTATTGTGTATACATGTGCCTGCGATAGCATAAGACTGGTAAAGCCAAATGAATACACATTCACACAAGTATGGTGTCAAAAGGCAAGTACTGGTCTACTCGACATACAAATGACTACAGTATGCTCGGTTTCAAGGGAAAATTTTATGAAAAAATAAAGAGCACTGTCAACTAGTTCGGTGGCAACTGTTGACGTTGCACATGCTACGCACGGACAGTTCCATGCAACTTTCAGCATGTTATCATGTGCAGCGAAACAACGAGAAGAAAGGGCCAAAGGAACCAGACTGCCAACAAAGGATGCTACAGGGTCTTTTAAACCATCAGCCCTATTTGCACGTACGGAGATGTCTACACAGACATACTATATATGGCTACTGACAATTATAGACTGGTTTGGTTTATTGGTGTTTAATGTCCCAAAGCGACTCAGGCTATGAGGGACGCCGTAGTGAAGGGCTCCAGAATTTTCGACCACTTGGGGTTCTTTTAACGTGCACTGACATCGCACAGTACACGGGCCTCTAGAATTTCTCCTCCACCGAAATTCGACTGCTGTGGCCGGATCGAACCCGCGTCTTTCGGGCCAGCAGCAGAGTGCTGTAACCACTGAGCCACCGCAGCGGGGTGACAGCTATAGACTGTTGCAACGATTAACGAGCACCGTAATATGCTTCTCTCGGTTCAACTGCTCGCTTATTTACACCAGAATACCAGAATTTGGCACAGAGATGGCATACGACAGTCTTGCTTTCTGAATACCAAGTTTGGATGATGTACTTTCCTGATTTGATCAGAATTAATAGTCAATCCGCATTGTATACGTAGTATTGACAACCCATAACAAGCAGCTTTTGTACAGTGCGGGTTTCGTGTCGCAACAGTTTGTACAGCCCTTTCAGTTTTATTGCACTCACGAGCATGAGGATTATGTTCCTGAATTCCACTAATGGAAATGACAGATACAAGGCCTCCAGTTTTAACAGCATTTCATGGGTCAAAATCAGGTTGTTGCATTTCACAAGAGTATGCTGCCCACACAGTTTATTTTTTATAAAATGCTGTTTTTTATGCACTGAAGCAGCAATGAAGCAAGAGCAAAGAACATTACCTTGCTCCTGCTGGTAGAAAAGACTTTTGAGAATAGGTTCATATGTTCGGAGTTTCTGTGGAGTTCGAATGGCCAGTGTGCACTGCAGCCGGCACAGTGCCATAACCTACAGTGGCAACAAACGGAAAAGAAAAAAGAAAGGAATTGTACATAAGCGATTGACTACAACACGTACTACACGATATCGCATGCACACACGAAAAAGGTGTGTCAAGGCTTCCCGCCATCCTCCAGCACATAAAAGGTCTGTTCGATTCAGAACTGGTTCTCTGCACCAATTCTGAAAAAGTTCCGTTGGTGCCGACGCGGTGCAATTCCAGTTTCTTGGTGCCGGTGCAGCGCGTCAGCAGCGCCACAAATCACTGGTGCGGAGATTTTCAATCGAGCGCGTGCACTCACGGGCCTTTTCGTCTGCTATCCGATTCTCGTGCAGGAGTGATCACGGTCCGTTGTGGTGTGTTGTGTTGCGGTGCGTCGCGTCTGTTTTTCGTGCCTCGTGTAGTCATGGACGACGAAATCGGCGAATCCATTTTTATGGAATTTTTGGAGTCGTCAGACAGCGAAGATGAGGAAGCCGACGTGGTGCTTTCTTTTGCAGCAACACAGTTAGTTCGGAAAGACCGCAACAGAATTTCCAACTACTACGAAAACGTAGTAGCTAGGTATTTCAATTCAAGAGGCTGTTCAGGCTGTCGCGAGAAACGGGAAAAACTTCCTCTAGTTGCCTATTGATGTTAACAAACAAAACGTCGGCTGCGCGCGTCGTCTGCTTACGCCGTCAAACACGTGCACCACTATCCTGCACCTCCGTCTCTGAGGGTGCCGCGGTTCTTTGCACCGAAGCGGCACCACGACTGCACCAAAATCAATCGCGGACGGTGGTGCAGAGGGCGCTGTGAATCGAGCGCTTTGGTGCAGCGCACCGTGAACCGGTTCCGGCGGTGCAGAGAACCACGGCTGAATCGAATGCAGCTAAAGGTGACTAGTTGGTGCACCACAACCTCCCCATTGGCCAATATGTGGTCCAGTCCTATTTAGTCAGCTAATGAGCACGGGAAATTATGTGGTGTGCGTGCTCACTCAAAATGTGACGCAGCTCCAAGAAAATTTTAACTGCTAAAGAAAATAAATAATGCAGGCGGGAAACTTGGCTATCACCGAGAATGAACATCAACTAATATTCTTTCCTCGTGGCTGTTGCTTAAATATCTGTTCTTCCGTTTGCCAAAAACAAAAACGCGATCCCCACCCGTAAATTACACTGTTAAAACACCGAAGTGTCTACTTCGACTCGACAGAAACGAAAGCAGCATTGGCAGCATCCAGCATATCTGCGGGCCATCGGACCGAAGACTGGCTGCCGACCAACCAAAATAATAAAATTCTCCCGCAACACCTAAATACTTTAAGACGTAAAACCACGTGCGTAAAAACTTAACCGGAACGTCGTATCTCTCTGTACCTAGTCTTGCCGCTAACTCGGTGAGGAAGTGACAGGCTACTGATTGAAAAGTAAAGGTTCCAGGTTGAAAGTTGTCACTAACGGAAGTTCGCTCTATTACACAGAAGTAAGTATAACCGTTTTCTGCCTACCACGACGTGCGGAGGCTTCTTCTATTTTCTGTTTCTCGCAAACAGCTGAGAGCAGTGTGCAGTGTTGCTAGTACACTGTAGTGTTGCTGCGTTTATAGCCCTGATTCGTTTTCTCTCGCCCGTACCGGCGTATTTAGCGCTTCAAATTTAAAAAATGCAAGCAACAAACACATTCAACAAATAAAAGGTAAACATGTAAACTTGTATTTCCAAATTAACTTCCGCATTTCCCGCCAATTTTCTCTTCGATAGATGAGATCAACATGTGTGCTGTACCAGCGCAGCGTGTAAGCGCCAGCAACAAAGTCTAAAAACCATGCAGAACGCATATGTTGCGACGGCATGGCGACGGCATCAAAATGAAACCAAGAGAAACCGCGCACGTCAACTCACCGTTACACCGCCCATATTTCTAGAATTCTGTGCATCCAGCCTGGTAAAAGTTTAGCAGTTTAGCCTGGTTTAGCATTCAAGCACGACTGCGGTTCAGCCGTGGTTCAGCCGCGAAATGCTTGGCGAAATGCATGTGCGTGATGTGCGAATACGAGCGTGCGGCGAAGCTTGAAGCATGTATCAACAGTCGTCATGACAACGCTGTTCGCGGCTAACTTTAGTTCTCCGGTGTGTTGAATGGTTCTGGAGCGCAGCGTCCGTTCAAGGGCCCGCTGATAGCTGCAGTAGGTTTTCTTGAGAGAATCTTGAGTGACAGGTTTTCTTCGAATCGATATCCGCGAAGACCTTGAGCGTTCGACCTGCTCGGTACACTCTGCAAGCTGCTTGGCCAAGATCGAGGTCGCTTAATAGACCACTACGTGAGTATAGCGTGACTATGTGTCTGCGCGCATAGAGCTATTATACCTGTGCGTGAAGACTCGTTCTCGTTTTCCTGGTTCCTATGCACGTGCGAAAAAAGTCCGTTGATATACGTTACGATGGCTATTCGAGCTGCGAGGCTCTTCCGGCCATTCCGGTTTTCAGTTGGCGAATCGCGCGCTCGGTCTCAACAGGAAAACGATGTAGAAAAAGACGACGACTGCGCGTTTCTAGCGCATTCGTTACGTCGTTAGGGCCTAAAGCGTGCGAAAGAGCAAGGTCGACATGCGGTGCGCCGCTGCAGTGTTCTTCTTTTGTGCTGTTTTTGTTTTCTTTGGGCCAACTGATGGCACGCAACGCTTAATTAAGAGGCCGCACAGAGTTCCGAGGTCTAAGCACTCAGGTGAGGCTGTTTCAGGAGCAGTAATACTTTTGTCAATTCTGCTGCGCAGAACATCTAGGTCCACTAGAAGCATTCGTGTAACGGGGAGTCGGGTGAAGGAATTGATTTGTCACCTCTCAACAATTATTCGTGAGTTGAAACAGAATGGCAGTGATATAGGCTTTATGCTAATGCTGTGTTCTTCTGTTGGTCTTCGAATAGCCGAATTTTAATTGTGCATAAAGTTTGCTTGTTAATTTCATTGTGCTATCATTTGCCTCTTTCCTTTTCTTTTGACGGGTATGTGTGAAAGTTGCTTTGAAAGCTGTCAAATTTTTTTTTTTAGGACCCAAGATGACTGAAGTAAAGGCAAAGTTTCCGGAAGTGACCTTTAAACAAGTCAAGGATGTTTTAAAGGACAAGGACAAAGGGGTTGTGGTCGATGTTCGTGAGAAAAGAGAGCTTCGTGAAGATGGCAGTATTCCAGGCGCTATCAACATTCCCTGCAAGTGAACATTTTCCTTTCTCCTAATTGGTTTTCAATGTGAGGTGTGAGTTTTACCTGCCTGATGTTTTGTATCAGTCATGTGTATTAACTGTTTCATATTCTTGCTTAATAATCTCTAATCCCAATTGCAATGCTGGCACATCATTTGTTATAGATTGCAATCTCATTTCTTTTGAACATTGCTATTGCAAAGGTATTCCACTGGCAGGAAATATTACACATTCCACCATTTTATTGAGTATCGACATCACTATTTAGGGTTTTGAAGCAAGTGTTTTACTTCTTTAAAACTATTTTAAAGCAAATGTTTGGGTATAAGCTTAATGGATTGTGTGTAAGGTCACATAACCATGTTGACAAATATGTTTTTGCTCAGCAGTAGGGAAATTTACTATTGGAGGTCGTTTTGAAAACTGCAGGATTGAATTCAGCATAGTATGAGCTGCTAGCAGTGGGAACGTTTTTTATTCAGGAGATGACATAAGTGACAATCCAGTATACCTAACTTTTTAGTTCCACCCTCACCGTATTTGACTTTCGTGCCCCATGCCAGTACTCGCTTATGCTTAGGTACCATAAAAAAAAAATGATTAATTTCATGGCATAGCTGCCTTTCTGCTCTATGTTTTTGATGAATTTCTTTGCTGTTCAGGTATTTCTGTATTATTTCTGCTGACGTTTAGTTTTAATTAAAGTGCCCTCACTGAATTCCAGCTGTGCACAAGTTGTCACTGAATTTCACATCGCATTGCCGTAATCAGGCCGTCAATTTTGTTTTCTTGAATTTTACATTACTTTTGAAAGACTTGTTGAGTGTTGCATTTTATTCTGCAACATTTCTTTGTTGCAGAATAAAATTGCATGAATTGAATTTTCAATTCAATTCATTGATGCTGTGTTTCAACTGTTCACCTAGCAGAAAACAATCCGAATTGCATATTGTAGCAGTTAAACTTCTGTCTTTCGCATAAATGTGACAAGTTTTTGTCACAAGTTATCTCTAATAAAAAATTGGCTGTAGTTTAGCTCTGGTTAAACCTGGAGGATTGCGATAGCAACATCAGGCAAGTGATGTCACTATGCACAGCTGGCATGCCTCACTGCGCACGCTCGCCTTCCTTTCCTTAAAATGATCGGAGTGTAAAAGGTTGCCAACGAGCACAACGAACCCCGCATTTCTGCTACAACCTTGTCAATGCCTGCAACTCACATCTCTCTCTCATCACCCTGCGTACCTATAAGCATGATTCAGGCGTCCACTGACCCAGGGAGCCATTATGCACACTTCCTTTCCTTAAAATGATCGAAGTGTAAAACATGGCTAACACAAACGCCAATGAACACAACAAACGCTGATGGCCACGGCCATGTTTCTGGCACAAGTTGTCAATACCAACGCATGCAGCGCACACCTGTCACTACCGCCACTTAGCTTAAAGCATGGTTGAGGTGTCCACTGTTCCAAGAGGGCAGTTATGCGCCTTCCCTCTAGTTTGGGTGCCACCGAGATGTGGACACCTTGCCCTCACCTCATGCCATGTATATTCTGGCATAGCAGAGCTAAGCCACGGCCAGTTTTATTTGGTCGCCCATAATCTACAGCTGGTATGACGTCACAGCGGCAGTAGCGCCACAGGTGCGCGGCGCGGCATAACTGCAGCCGGGCTATCCGAAGGAGCGAGTTGGTCGCCCATATTCACTCTGCTAAAGGTCAAACGTAGCTGTGGCCGGATCACGCGAAGGCTTTTCAAGTGGCAGCTCATACAAACTTCTTGGTAGCAAAAGGGTGGAGATAAGAATCCTTGGTGTAGTGAAAATGGTTCTGCAACATACTTCTTATCTGAAAAAATACGCAGTGTGGTGACTGATCACACAAATCCGGCATGTGGTCTTTTGCACCATAGCCGTAGCATTTTGCTATCGACTCTATTTAGGGGTGGGAACTAGTTGCACCCACAGCAGTAATGTTGATATCTGCTTGTACTTCGGCAAGTTGGCAAGTTTCATTTTCTGAAGTGCTGTTAATGTACTAATTCTAGAATTACTACGTGGCCGCAGCTGGCAAAAGACAGGGTTAATTGAAGAGACATGGGAGAGGCCTTTGCCCTGCAGTGGGTGCAGTCAGGCTGATGACGATGATGTTAACGTGTGGTTTCAATGACAATTTTGGGTTCCTATTTTCTATTATGAATGCAATTTTTAGAGGAAGGTCTTGCTCGAATGTAAAAAATGTTTTTTTTATTTTTTAAATATAAATTACATTCTTGGTTGCTTGCACCTCCCTGTTGCAGTGGGAGAGGTAGAGACAGCATTTGAAAAGGATCCTGACGAATTCAAGAGTCGTTATCATACTAAAAAGCCTGACCCCGCCAAGGACGTCATCTTTTCCTGTCGCTCGGGGCGCAGAGCTTTGATGGCAGCAGAAAAGCTACAAGAGCTGGGGACCTACCATAGGTGAGTGTGAGACTGCTCTTTCTCAGTACTGAGTGCAAGTGCTCCTAACACTCACCAGCACTCAGTTGGAGTATATTTTCCTAACAGTGTTGCCTTGGTTTGATTAACACAGCACATACAGTGTACTTTTGGGGACTAACTAGTTTTCACCCTGAATGCCATTTACAGGAGGTTACAAGAAAACTGGGCAGGAGTGTTATCAATGTCACGAGAACAACTATAGGCTTTAGTAGTTCGACTTCAGGTGCTGTAGCTGTAAAAGAGGATATCATTGTGCCACTGATTAATATAGATTATGACATACTGTGTCAGTAGGGTTATGCAGACTATGTGCCTCTGTACCATGCTTTCTTCTTCTTCATACCCCAAGTGGTGCAGCTTCTACTGCTATACACATGTATCCTTGTTGTGTAAATCAAGTGCTGTAAAACATCTCTTTTGTGCTACAAGAGACTATGTGCGCACAAGAATTTGACTTCAGGTGTATTAATTCAAGCCAGCTTAGAGCTTCCATGAGTCCCCACTTGGCCATATTACATACTGCTTTTTTTATGTTTTCTTAATTTAGCAAGTTGTTTCAGTTTTTTTTTTTTTTTTGTGACTCCATTGAATCATATTGTTTTAGTACTCACGTGCAAGAATGTACAGGCATGCCAAAAAAATCTGTCTTATAATACAAGTATATGTGCTATCAACACATGCACACAGATATTGATGTCATAGCACAAATAAATAATCACGAATGAAGCTGTGGAAGGCGGAGTATGTAATGAGCCAAATTATGTTGAGCTGAACTGATTTTTCAAAATATTTGAGTTCAGTGGCACTTGCTCTAAGTGTCTCATAAACAGGTGCAGTTTTTGTAGCACGTTTAACTTGCATTAGAGGTATATTAGCACCTTATATAGCAGCACACCTGATACTTTAAGCATTATTGTTGGTGCTTGACTTGCGTAGGCCAAAGTATATTTATTTCACTATTAACCTAATTTCTCAGTTAGGCATAATGAACCTTTGAACCAGAAGAGATTAAATACATACCGTATATACTCGTGTAAGGGCCGCCCCCGTGTAAGGGCCGCATCCCCAACTTGGCCGCCGGCAATTCAAAAAAGAAAAAGTGAGCCAAAAACTGTTTCATGCGTGCATAATTTTGGCCGCATAAAAATCACTACGACCACGAATGCGTTGTCTCGCGCGCCGTGCTTGGCCTGGAACCCCGCACACGCGGTCCGTCATCGACGCTAGCTCGCTCGGCGTTCACACCAGAAAGGATTGACAAAACGTTATGCTGTGCAAAAGTCAGGATGGGGTGCAGGCGTGTTGATGGGGAACAGGCGTGTTGTGCGTATCGCAGTTTTTAGGTGGTGACGCGCTGCTCCAAGCAGTCACAAGAGCCGCACCTTTGGTGGATCTTAGGTGGAACTTAGGATCACATGAAATTTGCCAGTAAAGTAATACAGTGATCAAGCAACCGCTAGCAACCTGTCTTACTGTGGTTGGTAATCGCGCAGATTGCGTGGGCACAATCCACACTTTTAATGCATTGTGTACTCGAAGGATTCGTCGCGCCTGCGCTAATTTGTTATAAAAATAGGTATCGCCGCGTAAAAAACGGACGCGTAATCGGGGCTGTGCCGTAGCAGAAATTTTTTGCGGAAAAACGGCGGTTCCGTGTAAGGGCCTCGCCCCGTAAGAACCGCGGAAAAAAAGTGCTGCCCTTACACGAGTATATACGGTAGTTTCAATTAGAAAGTTAATAATTGTCGCAAACCCCTCAACCTTTTAGTCATCTTTAAGGGTGAAGAGGACATTGACATCTGTGCCGCTCTTATTCTTTTTTTAGTCTTTAATTTAAAAAAAAGTATTGATTTTTGGACAAGTTATTATGAACTGCCCAATTCTAGGAGTTCCTTATTCAGCATTTTTGTGGCATCAGTATTACAAAATTAATTCTGTCTCATTGTTACATGAAACAGGCTTTGTAACATGCATGCTTAAAGCTTGCACACACACAAGGAACAGTGCGTAAAATGCAACAAGCCAGTATGGCACAAGAATTTTTCGCACTATAGCTGCAGAGGGCTTTCAGTAAGGTGCGGTGATGCAAGGCACTTTTTGGTGCCACTTTTTGGTTTGTTGATTCTGCTGGAGGTGCAGTTGGAATCGCTATCAATTGCCAGTGTTTTCAATATGGGCTGTTTATAAGCAAAGGTAACTGGAGACTAAAATAATTTTGCTTGCAGCTTTTATGGCTTTCTTTAATGCAATTGCAGGCAAAGCACACTTTTATAAGCTGCACAAAACGAGCGTGGGAAAAGATTCACCTTCAAGACAATGAATGCACACAATCAGTGCCAACACCCATGCTATCTGATGTGTTCTTCATAAGTGTCCTTCCGTGCTGTTTAATTCTGGTGGTCAAAGTGCATCAACTAGCCTATATCAGACTTCAGCTGTAATGATGTATTTTGGGTTGCAGGCTTTTCATTCCATGACAAAGAAAAAACAACACCCACACTTGCTGTCATAGAGGTTGTTGGAAGTAAGCTAAATGAGTACGTATTTTGCAAACCAAGCATTCTGTTGCATGTAACAGTTAGTTTAGGGTGTATTTGTTTTTTGCAACAGAAGTTGTAGCATGCTTTCTCTCTCTCTCAACCCCTCCCTCTCTCTCCTCTTTTTCATCTCTTACAGCATCAAAGTGTACCCTGGCAGTTTTCAGGACTGGGTTTTGAACGGTGGAGATTTCCATCAGGCACCCCTACCCTAAGATCCTACACAGGACCAAGCTTGAGAGAAATGGAGAGACAAGTGAGGCACGCTGTTACTGTGTTGTCAGAGATGTGTTCATGCTAATAAATACTGTTGGTTCTAAACCAAGGTTACCTCTGTTTTTTTAGTGCTTTCTGTGCATTGCAGCATGGGTCTTGCAAAGAAGTTCTCTTAAATTAAGGCAGTGGCATGTTGGCTTGCTTTGTACAGCATAAACATGCTATGTGTTGCTATGTGTATGTGATGGAAGGGTTGTATGGGCAAAGCATTCTTTAGCAAATGGTTAACATTAGAACAGCAGTATAAATACTGTGCTTTTCATTTTCTGTTCTGGTTGTTATGCCATTTATTTATTTACGACTGTACTGGTTTTCTGAGAGGCCTTAGCACTGCCATGCTGGCATCAAAATATCAATGTTACGCATTAATGAACAAACTTGTTAGCGTCATTGCTTTCGGTATAGTGACCAAGTAGCCGAATTTATGTTTCCACACAAAGGGCATAGTGTGTGGTTGTCAATAACACATTAGTGTGGTGCTACTCTTCTGACAATCAAACGAAAAACTACATAGAATGTTTACTACATTCGAATCAGTGTGAAAGCGCAATTTTTTTCTACGTAGAAGGCGATGATGAGCGGGCAGTACCGCGGGATGGAGCGCTCGCGCTAGGCGGACAGACAACGTGACAACGGATGATATTGCTTGCGCTGGTACCCATCACATTGGTGGTTATGCACTGAAAATACTATGGCCTCCGTTCCGAGAAGGACATTGCGTAATAGTATATTTCATGCGCTTTAATCACAAAAAATGTAGGATAACTGTAGAGAAAGACATCTGGAGAGTCATATATTTCTTAGTAAATCAGTCTTAAATGGGGAGCCTGGTCTTGAAAAAAAAAAAAAATTATTAAGGAAGTCACAGTTAAGAAATCTTCAGGGAATATTTATTTTTGTGTGCTGATTCTAGATATGTCATTTAATTTCATGTAAAACAATTCTTTGAGCACTTATATAATTTTTAAGCATATATTTTGTGATGAGCTTTGAAAAAAATTTCTTGCGGGAAACATACTGATATGTATGCCATTGGGTTCTCTTGACACCATGGAATGCAATAAGGGTAAAATTGTCTTCTTGCCTATCATAGAACTTAAGTTATAGGGCTTTGAAGTTGTCGCTTCAGAAATGAGAAGAAAAATGTGTATACCTGTTTCTGAAGTGGCAGCTTCAGTACCCTATAACTCAAGTTCTATGATAGCCAGGATGATAATTTTACCCTTATTGTATTCCTTGGTGTCAAGAGAACCCAGTGGCACACATTTCAGCGAGTTTCCCGCAACAAATTTGCTTCAGAACTTTTCGCAAAATGCTTGCATAAAAATTGCATAAGTGCTCAAGGAATTGTTTTACATGAAATTAAATGACATATGTAGAATCAGAGCATAAAAATGCATGGAACTGTGACTAGATTAATAAAATTTTCTTTGCAAGACCAGGCTCCCCTCTTAACTTTTCAGTCAGCTCTTGTTGTTACTGTTCGCTGAAAAGTGGAGCTATTCGCAGCTGAAAGAAACTCGTAGTAAAATTAATCGACGAGTGCATCATATCTTGTTAACAGTTAGCTGTTAGCTTGGAAGAAGCAGCTTTCAGTATGTACAAGCTAATCAGGAGTGTCATTTAGATGTTCTCGCTGTCTTCTGGCTGTATACTTTCTGTCGCGAAGTGTTGTTTTGTTATACTCAGATGTGTTGAAGCCACATCTGCTTTCACAATGTTGTGGTGTAGTATGGTATGTGGGGTTTAATGTCCCGGAGCTGGGCACAGGCTATGCAAGAGGCTGTAGTGGAAGGCTCCGGATGAATTTCAACCCCGTGGGATTCCTTAAGTTGCACTGACACCGCACATCACATGAGCATTTATGCGTGTCACCACCATCGAAATTCATTCACCGTGGCCGGCATTTCAACCTTGACCTCAGCACCTGAACGCTGTAATCATCAACACACTGTGGCGCATTCACAGTGGTGGTCAGCGAAAGAAAATATTGGAAAATTTGTAACTATTTTTTGTTGTTTCATTAGTGACCGCTTGCTTTTACGGTCAAACAGCGTGTTGTGCAATAGGAAATCACCTTATTGTAAGCAACGCATATACTGCACTAAACTGGAAGCGAAAGCATGGGGAGACAGAACAGTTGCACGCTACTCAGTGCTCTATTATTTTGGAGCCACTGAGACAATTTTTGTACCGTAATTTTGTCTTTCATCAAGTAAAATTGTCCTACATGAGCCAGTTACGAGAAAAATGGCAGAATGGGTTGTGGTTTGGTGAGGCCTTCAAACTTTGCTTGAAATGCTTATTTCACTTGTGTAAAATTTGCGTTCGTGTAAAATTTAGCGCTGTTTTTAGTTTCCTGAACACATTGGCACACCAACTAGCACCGCAGAAGGTACTGTTAAGACAGCAAGTGTACAGGAGATCTGCCATTGGGGTTCAGTGGCTACTAGGGCGTGTAATTGTAGCACAGCTGTGATGGCCAAGTTTCAGTGGGTGTGGAATGCAAAAATGCCTGTGCGCTGTGCCCGTGTTAGTGCACTTAAACGAAACTCGGGTGGCTGAAATTGATTCGGAGTCCTGCACTATGATGCATTTGTTGCCTAGGTACAGCTTCAGGATGTTACATTCCACATACCGCCAAATTTGCAAAGAATAAGAGAGATGCTTTCTCACATGAATGAACAGGGTTAATTGGAGAGACATGGGAGAGGCTTTTGACCTGCAGTGGGCGTAGTCAGGCTGGTGATGATGATGATGACATGAATGGGTAAGGGCCACTCACAACTGGTGATTGTTGTTGGTTTAATACTCACCAGGACAAAATTTCCAGACCACTGCACTAGTGCTTAAACCTATGGAAGTTAAGACAACACCAAATTTTTCAGTTTTTTTGCTCTGGAAATATGCGTAAACGAATTTGCCAGGACTCATTAAATAATTGGAATTGGATTTGTTCTGTTGTTTAGTTTCAGTGTCAGTTGCCAGATAATAGTAGCAATGTTAGAGTATGAGATCACAGGAGGCATACAAGAACTGCAATATAACCACTGCTTTATCATTTTAATTCATTCAAACCCTTGTGCTAGTTTCAGAAGAGCAATCATATTGCAGTTTTTGCGTGTTTCATGCGATCTGGTGCTCTCTTGTGATGTCGCAAGTTTTTCGACTGCTGAAACTGAAACCGAAACTGCATGGAAGAATAAATTGACTTTACAGTTTTGGTACCGAGCGTAGGGGAATTTCACATAGTGCACCATGTTTACTAATGTCTTGCGCATCAATGTAAAGCAAAAATTTTGGTGTCTGTACTTCTTTGATCTGGAGTCAACTTAATGATTTGTTTTTAAGCTTGCTTTTAGAAGTCTGCATGGCTGAACAGCCTCATCAAGAAGTCGATGTACACATACCTATCTTATGTTCATATCTGGTCTGTGCACTGAATTTCTCTTGCATAATTGCAGCAGTGCTGTTGGGTGCCACATGCAACAGAAGCTAAAAAAAGCTAATGATTTACTTCCGCAATTTGGTGGCAGGCAGATTAGATTTTGGTTGAATAACTTGAGGGGATGCAGTAGCATTAATCAGCAGCCTGGTTCCCATCTGTGTATCGCTTCACGTAGGTGCTGCCTACGTCATAGAGTTTCTTACTATTACCTAGAGGGAAAGCTGGCGGCGCTGCACTTCAGCCACCATGGACGCTCAAAGCATCATGGGGCGGTGAGCTACTTGTTGCGGGACGGTCGTAATTTTTTGGGAACATGGAGTGGCACTACTAAGACGATTCATTCCGAAAACGCTGTTCATGTGTGTGCAGACGACTTCCGCGCGAACGCAGTGGGCAAAACCCATAGTAGTGAAAACGCGACGACACACGACGCCAATAAAAGGTTTCACTTTTCCGAAATGCCATTAAAAAACCTCTTAAAGTATCTAAGCAACAACATCGTTTTTGAAAACATATTTACTTTTAAAAGTGCGCCTGTTAATTACGAAATATTAGTTTTTATAGTGTTCACTACTTGGCCAATAGGAGAGCGAGTCGTCTCTTATTTTGGGCAAACTTTGCACTTAAATGCTTTTCTGCTCGTTTGTTGCAATCATTAGACAAGATATTGAATGTTAGGACGTTTGTAGTTATCGAACAGCTTTATTTTTCTATTATTTTTTGGCCAAAAGTTGCAGTTCCGCAACAAGTAGCTCACCGCCCCATGATGCTTTGAGCGCCCATGATGGCTGAAGTGGTCTCGAGGGGTCGCCATGCAAACTCCCATAGACGGGCTGCCAGCTTTCCCTCTAGGTAATAGTAAGAAACTCTATGGCCTACGTGCCTACATATGCGGAATTGGTCGTCGTCTACTTTACATTCATAGATCACTGGGAGTCCTCGTACCGCTGCTGGCGCAGTGGTGCAGCAGTCAAGTGATGCGCCACTTCCCCGACAGGTGGCTATGTCAAACACAGCCACCAATGCAGCTTGCAAGACTCAGGTTTCTCTCCCTGACCAACCTCTCGCAACTGCCTGCCAGGATGGGCAGTTTGCTTACACTTTGGTTGGGAGGTTGGCACCTACCACAATAGGCAGGTTGCGATGACTTCACAATTTCACTTCACCTCGATGGCACGAGGGCCATCTGCTTTTTCACTCAACACCGACAGTGCTGATGCCAGATTTTCTGGAAAACAGGAGCCTTAACGCTATCACATTAGAATATAAACTGGTGACAGCTCTCAAAGTGAACTTACTTTGTGGACTGGGATACTTCTTGAAACCTTGTGTCATTCAAGATAACGCATAAGTGGAATATGACAGAAGCCAACAGCCACAGAAACCAAGGGGCACAGGGGATTTTTTTTAAATTTATTTATTTAATTTGTGCTGTTCATCAATTTAGAATATTACTGAATATGTTATCACTTCATGCTAATTGATTAGAAAAGCAGAAGAAAAAACAACCACATGCCGCCGGTGGGATCCGAACCCACGACCTCCGATGAACACTCTCAAGGTTAGGTTACTTGTAAACATAAATACCCCCGAAAGCAGAAGATTTGACAGCCGTTGCCATAGCTCAGAGGTAGAGCACCGGACGCGTAATTCGGAGGTCGTGGGTTCGGATCCCACCGGCGGCATGTGGTTGTTTTTTCTTCTGCTTTTCTAATCAATTAGCATTAAGCGATAACATATTCAGTAATATTCTAAATTGATGAACAGCACAGATTAAATAAATAAATTTAAAAAAATCCCCTGTGCCCCTTGGTTTCTGTGGCTGTTGGCTTCTGTCATATTTATAACGAGCCCCTCATTCTCCTTCCCTTGTTTACATAAGTGGAATGATATACTTAAGCTGTCTAGCCTACTGACACCAACAAGCTACACGTATGCACTTGTCTAATTAAGTGACCTTGAAATTACCTTAGTTGGGTCACTTAGCAACATTTGCAGGCATCAGGTAACTCAAGCTTTATTTCAGCACAAAAAAAAAAAATACAAAGTGTAGAAAATTCAACTCAAAAGGTGCTTAAGTCCAGGAGCCTTCCAGTGCCAAGTCAACAACTGCACACGTCACCTTGCCAATGTCTGCATAATGTGGTGTCTTGTCTCCCTGCAGCTTTTAAGCAGTTGTGGCAGTGTTTTACTTGCGGCATCCGTAGGAGTGCTCTTCTGCATTAGGTAACCTAAACTGGGATATCATCAAGTTTCAGCCTCCAGACTGTTGCCAGGCATGTTCGTCATGTTGTAGAGAGTGCGTGACCCAGTCTCAGTGTCGCTGTCATCCGTGCCGGTGTCATCCGTGTTGGTGTCGCCACTGTCGTCAGTTTCGGTCTGAGAGTCGTAGTGCGTGTGGAGAGGCAAGTCACACTCAAGCTCGTACCTTGGTGCTTGCTCCAAGTCTAATGGGGGATCAAGGTGTGGTTGCATCCCTGTCTCCACTCCCGCCTGTATCTCAGCCTGTATGCCTGCATCCATGTGCATGTGCATTTGAGCCTGTTCAAAAATGGAGCCTCGGGGCCCCATGCCTGGCTGCTTAGCGGTCTGCAGCTCGGTCTGATACCCAATCTGTATCTCGCATGATATGCCAGCATGTGTTTCCACCGGCACGTCTTCCTGCAAATCAGTTTGAATCTCTTCTTTCATCTGCTTTTTGATCATTGGAAACACATGCGGCTGCTGCACTACGATGGTCCCCAGCGGCTCAGTCATGTGAGGTCCGCAGGCAACAGTTACGGCTGCACTTGTTTCAGTAGCTTTGTGATCTTCTTCTTCTGGGGTTGTCTCATCATATGCTTGGTTTTCAGGGGACACTGGCCCGGTCTGCTGCAGCTGCTGATGTTGCTCTTGCTCTTGCTGCTGCTCTTCCTGCTTCTGTTGCTGCTGCTGCTGCCCTGGCATGGCCGGGGTCAGCTTGATTATGTGCGGGGCAGGACGGGGCGGTGGTGGAATGCCACCCATTCGTGCAGAGCAAGAACCGCTCGATGTTCCCAAGGTGAGACCTGCACAAAAACCAGGGAGTGATCTTGAAGAGGCAGCAGCAATGCAGTACAGAATAATGTCTATGCACGTGCAGACATCACGGCCAAGCTGCTCAGCTTGCTTCTGTAGTGTTTTGAGTCGCTATGCATAGCACTGACCTTTATCCTCCGCTTTGATGGTTGCATGGTAGCTACCGCCAGAACTATAACAGCTCTAATGCATGCAAAAACAAGCCAATTCGCATCTTGCGAAAGTTTGTAGATTAAAAGATGTAACCGACATAGCTGAAGTAAAGAAAAGGAAAGTTAAGGTAGCCAGCAGCCGTGCCAGAAATGCCCAGAACCAGGAAATGCAGCCTTAGATATTGAGTCTGGATGCTAGTGAAGTTTGAAAAATATCATTAAAGTTCGTGATCTCAGGTGGATTATACAAAGCCTAGGCCTTCAGAAGTAATGCAGTCGAGCCTGTATGTATCGAATCCGAATATTTCGAATTATTGGCTGTGTCAAACACACAGATTATGCTTTTGAATATCCTGTGTAAAAGTGTAGGAAAGTCGCTCAGTATATCGAACTCCAATTTCGCCGCATGTTAGTTATATCGAACTCTGCTTTTGCACCCCTTCAAGTGGCGCTTCTCCTAACAGTGCTCTTCAATCACTATATTCGCGCTCAGAGACTGGTCAGGTGCGCAACCTTGGGCACCTGCTGGCAGCATGGGCGCTGTGAAACCGTGGGACGTGTTGAACTTGGGGAGTGCTCAAGGGTGGACTTCAATCTCTTGTAGTTATGTGGTAAAGCCAACCTAACTAAAGCCTAGCGGAGGCCCTCACCTGGTATGCTTCACTGCCGAAAGCATTGCCAAAACCAATTAGCTGTACCTTCGTTTTAGTGGGCGATTATTCTGTTTATAGTGTACTGGTAACAGGCTTGGTTAACGTTTGATAGGCAGGGGCTAGTCCCAAAGAGCTGTTTGCTGCGGCGTCAATGCTAAGCAGGCTTTGTACAGGCACGCCAAGTGTTTTGTGCCCTGCCAACATGCCTACGAGGGGGTACCCAAAAGAATCCGGACTAATTTTTTGAATCGGCACAGCTTCTGTGGTACCGCATTTTGCCGCTAGGAGCGCATAGAACGCACATTCCAGAGCCAGTAAGCCGAGTGCCGTCGCTGAAGGAGGTCAGACTAGTTTAGGCAGAGTTTTAGAGTGACGACTGTTTTGTGTGAGTGTCGTTTTTGCAATGGCTGATTTTCATGAACAGCGTGCGCCGGTGAAATTCTGATTTTTTCTCGGAAAAAGTGGAACGGAAACTTGAAATATTCAGAAAGACGTTCAAGGACGATGCTATGGGGACAACTGAATTCCTGAATTAAATCCTGAATCAAAGCAACAGTCATGCCAATGGAAAACTTCAAATTCACCTCTCCTCAAGAAAGCTCGTCAGGTGAAACCAAATCTCAAAACAATGCTGATTTGTTTTTTCGACGTGAGAGGAGTCGTCCATTCAGAATTTGTTCCGCAGGGTCAGACAGTTAACCAGGCTTTCTGCTTGGATGTATTGGAAAGATTGGGCAACAGTGTGCGGTGGAAGCGGCCTGATTTGTGGCAGACGGGTGACTGGTTTTTCCACCATGGCAATGCCCCTGCTCACACAGCCCTGTCTCTGCAACAATTTCGGACCAAAAATGGCATGACCTCTGTTCCTCAACCCTCTTACTCACCCGACCTTGCCCCGTGCTACTTTCTTTGTTTCGTAGAATGAAAAGACAGGTGAATGGAAAGATTTTCGCTGATGTTGCTGCGGTGAAGAAAAAAACGATGGAGGGACTGTCAAGCATCACAAAAGATGAATTTAAACAATGTTTTGAAAAATGGAATGAAAGATTCGACAAACGTATCATTGTAAGTGGAGAGTACTTTGAAGGATATTGAAGGTCTGTGCTTAAAATGTGAACAAATAATTTCAAACAAAAATAAGTTTGGTTTCTTTTGGGTACCCCCTTGTATTTCGCGAGCCCCTTTGTGTTCGATATATCCAGATTCGACTGTAATGCATACTCCAATGGCAGCAGCTGTTTGCATTCAACAATATGTTAACAGAGAGCTTTTGGAACATCTGTATAATGTAAAATTGATCATTACAGATTGCTCATTGCATTTTTTTCAGTTATTTCGTTAAAATGCTGTATGGTAAGATATTTGCCAAAGCTACATGGGAAGCTTTGTGAATTATGGAATCTGAAATAATGGCAGAGAATGAGAATAACAATTTGATGCTAGCTAGCAGCAGCATTGCCTAATGAAACATGGTGTTTTTTTGACAAGTTTCTAGCAGCTAGGCTTACAATGTGAGCATCTGATTATTTTCTACATTTAACGGAGAAAACCCTGCTCACCAGCATGCAGCTGACAGCTCTATGCATTTTGAAGCTTTTCAGTGCCAGAGTAGTTTCACACAAAGCTGAACGTGTCTGTGGAAGTTTTGTTTGTCTGTCTTATTGCATTTTTTAGTCATAAAATGCTTGAACAAATAACGTGATTACTTGAATAAACCAGGAATTGTTGCAATAAACCAGTGGTACACTGAAATGATCTTTGCGTTAGTATCTCACACATTCTGGCTTTGGATTGGCAAATTTCGCATCATATTTTATGACAACATTGTCAGAGGGCCTGCAAGTACTTGTAATTTTTCACAAGGCTTTAGATGGGAGCTGTATCTGCCAGTGCTCCATTTTCCTGGTAATACAGTCACCTGTGGCTTCTCACTTTTTTTTCACTCACTTACTCACGAGAATAAAAACTGAAAATGTGCCACAACACGTGCACCAAGAACAATGCCGGTAAAACCTGCAGTGTGCCTGCACTTTCTGTGCCCCTAAACAAGTAGTATGAGAGTGAACACCAGTAGTGTTAACAACAACCAGTCTCACACTATTGAGCCGCCGCAGTGGCTCAGTGGTTATGGTGCTCGGCTGCTGACCCGAAAAACTCGGGTTCAATCCCGTTCGATGGAGGCGAAATTCAAGAGGCCCGTGTACTGTGTGATGTCAGTGCACGTTAAAGAACCCCAGGTGGTTGAAATTTCCGCAGCCCTTCACTACGGCGTCTCTCGTAGCCTGAGTCGCTTTGGGGCGTTAAATCCCATAAACCAAACCATAAACCATCTCGCACTACTGAGTGTTGTTAACACTACTGGTCACCAGTAGTCTTAACAGCAAACAAACATAGCAAACGTGACTCAGCCAATCTGTTGCTGTCTCCAGCTCATTTACTGCGTTGCCTTGTGTGCATTTGTGCATGCATGTGTGTGTGCACCTGTAGAGGGGCTGATACCCATTATGGGTTCGTACCCTGGTGCGAGCGCAGGTGGCTGGCCAGGTGTCCACTCTGGGCAAATGCCTTGTCGCAGATGAGGCAGTCGTAGGGGCGCTCTCCAGTATGCATGCGCATATGGTTACTCAGGTGGCCCGTCTGGGTGAAACGCTTCTGGCACACCGGGCACGAGTGGGGGCGGCCACCAGTGTGCAGCCGCATGTGGTTGTTGAGGTGACCACTCTGCGTAAAAGTCTTGCTGCATACCTGCACACATGTCCGCACACACGAGAGAGTCACTACTTGTAAACAGGTATACTACGAACCTGGCAACCATGACAATTAGTGCCAATGCACCTACATCACACTGCAGATTACGAGGCACATGTGAGCGTTATAAGTGTCATTGTGGTCCGGTTGACTTTGTGGCAGGCTGGATGTGACATGAACACATTCATGATTCATGTTTTCTTGTTAGAAATAGTAGCAATCTATTTGACCCAGTAACAAGGACATACCAAAGCTAATTAATTCTCTCCTAGAGTTTAGTAAACATTGCCCATGTACAATGTTGCACTTTGCGTAAACAGAGCATCAAAACTAAGCCTCAATTTTGCTTCAAAAGCATTACCTTGCCATCATGTAAATTTTGCCAGAGACCACGTTTTTGTTAAAGTTATGTTGGTGCAGTATCAGTAATGCTTCTGGTGCTAACTATTGCCACTGAACTGAAGTGTAATGGCACAGAATCAGATCATGCCTGGAAAGTGTGCATTCTCTAAATGTGCTGTGCTGCGTGGCTTCTCAAGGTCATATATTTGTTGCTGCGACTTTTTTTTATTCGTATTTTTTGGTGTTTGTTACATGGTGCTGTCACTTACAGAAGCTGCCTGAAATTATTGCCTTCGTACAAATAACACCCAAAATGTCTAATCATGCCAGAAAGACATTAACAAAAAATATTTTGCAGTCCTGTCATAAGTTTCATACTTCAGTGCCACATAGACAAAAGTGACTATGCACAACTACTAATTGAATGCTGGGTGTTCATTGAAAAGCTGTCGTTAAAGTGAGTCCAGCGTTGAGTTTACATGCTTCTAGTGCTCTCAATGTGCATCACGCATATTTAGTGATGCAAGAGCTTTTGACGTAAATATAGGTGAATCTGGACAGGGAAGTCAGTTTTCATCGAAGTTTTGCAAAATGCTATGTCTAAGGCAGAGACCACCCCTAGCGTTTGAGCAGTCTTCACAAGCCCTCGGACATACCTGGCACTCAAAGGGTCGCTCGCCCGAGTGCAGGCGCATGTGGTTCGAGAGATGACCACTCTGAGTGAAACGTTTGGAGCAGACGGTGCACTGGTAGGGCCGCTCGCCCGAGTGCAGCCTCTCATGGTTGTTGAGGTGGCCGCTCTGCGTGAAGCTCTTGTTGCAGTACTTGCACTCGTACGGCCGGTGGTTGGTGTGCATCCGGGTGTGGCTCAGCAGGTGGCCGCTCTGCGTGAATTTCTTCTTGCACACTTGGCACTCGTAGGGCTTCTCCCCCGTGTGTAGCCGCACGTGGTTGTTCAAGTGGCCCACCTGTGTGACGGCCACCATCATAAGTAAACCTGTGTAGTCACCAGGACAGCACTGCTGTTTTGCACAAGCAACGTGCATGCCGTGCGCAAAAGAGAATCAGCATCAAGAGGAATACGCTGTTAAAGAAGCCGTGCGCAAAAGAGAATCAGCGTCAAGAAGAACACGAAGTTAAAAAAAAAAACAGGAAAAGCAGAGCAAGGTTTATCTCTAGCTGAACTTTTGAGAGAGACGTAGGAAGAGGAAAGGTTAGCCAGAAGAGGGGTTCAGTTGGCTACCCTGCACATAGGGAATGGGGGGAGGGGGGAGGGGATATAAAAGGCAGAGATAAGGTTGACGTAATGACCAAGGATGTCGGGTTAAGGATGATTGTGTGGCAGGATCACAACCTGTTGTGCAAGCCCGATGCCCTCAGGAACTGGAACAGTGCCTGGCTTGCCTTTGGGGCTGAGGATCGATGTGGCATCCATCCAAGGATTTTGCTCTCCGACAGCGGGCGAGGGTCAAGATGTTCTAGGGCACAGCACAGCGTTTGTCTTTAGCTCCGAACGCAGGGCATTCACAAAGTTTCATCACAGCCACAGATGCATAGGCAGGGTTGTTGGCCATACCAACAAGGAATGAGATAATCACAATAACCAAACAACATAATATCTCAGAGGTGTCTTTTATGTCCATTAATGGTTTGGTTTGGTTGATGGGGTTTAACGTCCCAAAGCGACTCAGGCTATGAGAGACGCCGTAGTGAAAGGATCCGGAAATTTCGACCACCTGGGGTTCTTTAACGTGCACTGACATAGCACAGTACACGGGCCTGTGAACCTTAATGGCACAGAGTGTTGTCCCCTCTGAGTTCACAAGCATTTGCTCCAGACAATTCATTTATCCGAAGTCTACCATCTGGTTTAAAATAAAAGTGGTAGGGGTTTAACTTAGTTAAACCATCTACACATGCGAAAGCAGGTGACACTTAAGCTCTGCTTTACGAGCTTTAGTGGGTTAATGCCCACATATGCAGAATTGGTAATTCTCTACATTCATAGCTCACGGCGAGTCCTCGTACCACTACCAGTGCTGTGACGCAGCGGTTAAGGGATGAGTCACTGCACTGGCAGGTGGCTGTTTCTACCACAGCCACTGATGGGGATTGTGCGACCCATTTTGCTCTTCCTGAGCAATAATTTGCGACCAAGACAAGGCACACAAGACAAGACAAGCTCGGGGTTGGTACATCTGGAATAATGCTTTCGCGCTAAAGCTGGTCACATCATCAGTATATTGCCAGGGTGAGCATCAAGTTGCATGTATGCGACAGACTCGCTGAAAATCATCGCTGCCTTCCAAAAATATACTCTTCATTACCTAGAGGCAAATTAAACAGTCACTAGCTAGGACTAGCAGAGACAGCAGCTGCAGTGCATGAGCCAGCTGCTGCCTCGGCCAGAGCAGCCAGGAAGCAATGCACACCTGCTTAAACTTTTTGGTACAGATGTAGCAGGAATGCAGCGATGCCTGATGGGAACCCCGCCCTGAAGAGCTGCGACGAGACCGAGATGGCGGCGGAGGTGGTGGTGGTGGTGGGTCGGTAAGCAAGGGCAGTGGGGCCACCTTGTCGTCACCGGCCACCATCGATTGGCCATCCCCTGTGAAAGGTGCATGCAGCTCCATGTGGTTGTGCAGGTGCATGGGATGTTCAAACTTCTTGCCACAGATGTAGCACTGGAGCCGGACGCACGGCTCGATGGAGTTTCTCTTGGAGCGTGTGTTGTGCGCCGGCCCCACTATGGGATTCATGGTAGACGGTGGCGTGTCCATCTGAGCCGTGCAAGTGCTTGTGGAAGGGTCATAGGGTGTTGGCATGGGTGCCACCACGCACTCGTACTGCACGGGCATCGAGCAGAAGTCCATCAAGTGCATAGGTGGAGTTGTCACAAGATCCTGCACAGCGAGAAAGCATGAAGTCACTCAAGAATTGCGCTATTAAAGTTAAATAAAAGAAACACAGTGATGTCACAGTGTACTGTCTGTGAGAGCAAAAGCTGTTATAGCTTTGGTTTAACCATATAGCCCTTCATTCTATTGAGGAATCTACAGCGTCAGTTGTAAGACCATAATTACTTGGTGAATTCATGTAATCTAACTTCATTAATGGAATTCGATTCAATTCAATTCAGTTGCCACCTGCCAACCATGACAGGCGGCAAAGTGGAGAGATGGGGATCCCCCTCTCCTTGTTTGGGGGAGAGGAGGCGGGTGACTAGATTAGGCTTCACTGATTCGCCTCAGCATGACTAGGCATTCTCTTATGGCTGATGATGTCAATTCCACAGCAGAATGCAGAGTTAAATGGCTAAGCCAAAGCTGTAATAGCTTTCACTGACTAATGCGCTAAGCCAGCAAGCTTAGCTTTACAATTTTTTCTTCTGCACATCGTACAACCGTACACGGTAGTGTTATAACATGGTGCTTTGTGCAAAGTCTGAACGACATCGTCCAAGAAGTGCGTTTTTGAACTGTAGCATAAGGAATAAACAGATTGCCTTCAATATTCGTATACAGGATAAACTGAACACAACAAAGGGTTTTTCCTGCTGCTGCCACACCCAATTAGTGTAATGCTTGGTCCTTCCAAAGAAAAAAAATAAGCAAACGGGAGAGGGGAGCATTCACAAAGCCCTACCTGTATGCCATCACCATTCAGGGCCATGGTTGCCTTAAATGGGAGCAGTTCCCAGCAGGCTTAAGTCCTGCTTCTGGCCTGGGAACTGGTATCAGGTCAAGATGTCAGGAGAAGAGGACTTTGCCAGAAAGAAGAGGCCTGCCACCAGGAGAAAGAGTGTGACTGTTAGCACTTGGGAGACCTTAAGCGTCAGATATAACCATGGGTAAAACATTTCAGTTTAAATCAGTAAAAACTGATAAAAGTACACTGAATTCAATTTCTGAAATTCAGTTTTAACCAAAAAAGGTCAGTATTTATGAAATGCGTGCCACAGCTAGCTGGCTATTGAGTAGGCATTACGCACAGCCAAACAAAAAAACTAGAAAAGTACCAAAACCAGGGACATGGAAGGAAGGCGGCACCATTGAATAAATTAGCACTGTCATGCACTTTGAGGTATTGCTCCGCTACCATGCACATCTCTGCAGAAGTATCCTACATAGTGTTGTTCACTGTCATCACCCACTTAAGTCAGTTACCTTGTTAAGCAGGTTTCTCCACCGCATCTAGGGACGCTAATACCCGTGCCACACGGACAGACTTAATGCCATTAAGTGCTTACTGCCTTAAGTTTTAATGGCATTCGTGCGGTGCCACACGCATAAATTTAATGGCATTAGCCTTACTGCCATTCGCGACCTACTGAGTTCGCCACAACTCATTCGCCCGTGCAATGTGTACTCTCGTTCCCATTCCGCACGCAGGAAAGCATGCAGCTTTGTCAGCTACAACTGCCTAGCCCACTATAAAATGGTTAATTCTTAAGTTTCAGCTAGATGAGGCACCTAAACCGCATTTTCGATGCGAAGAGCGCCATTTTAACCAGCCTTATTGACTGGTACTCTCGACTTATGTGCTGACATGCGAGTTTATGGCTACTTTTTCGACTTGTAAAGCAGCAACAGCCGTATTTTCTGGAAAATCGTTTTTACATTACATTTGAACATCCTTCCCGATATATTCTACTCATTAGGAACGTTAATATTAAGATGAAACTTTTGACTACCTTGCAAGCGTTATCGTCACTTTCGATAATGGCATTAAAAGTGGACGTGTAGCACCAACTCCGAAAATAATGGCATTAACAAACTTAAGGCCTTAAGCATTTACTGCCATTTCTTGTGCGTGTGTGGCACGGGTATAACGCATGACTACAACGACAGTTAAGCAGTAGTTGCATCGCTGCCTTCAACATGGCCATGTGATAATCTGTTCTCTGACTCAACCCAGCACCACAACCCAACTACAACATGACAGCCCACGTACCACCACTCAACTTCCACTCGAGTTTTCATCCGGTGGTTCCATCAGTTAACCGATATATGCATTGCGTCATACATGTAGGATACCTCTTTTTTCACAGTAACTCTAAAAGTTTATCGTGTAAATGTTTGGGCCCGCTGGGGTAGACTCAAGAGGCCCTAAAGTTTCCCTGAGCAAGGATTGTGGTGTGTGCATTCATTTTTGTGCATTGTGTGTGTTCAGAAAGGTCAGCCAGTCTTCTCTGGACGCCATCTTCAGACTTGACTGTACTGACTACGTTGCGATTCTGCAAGAAAAAATTTTTGTGCATGGTCACAAGAAAACCACGGGGTGTGATGAGAAATGCAATTTTGAAGTCGATGTCAAATGTTTGAAGCTCTACGAAACATAACAGGTAGCAAATTTGCTTAATATCCTACATTTTAGGTCTGCTCAAAAGTTGGTGTTGCGAAAAATTTTTCCACCAGTAAAAGGATGATTTTGAATTCTGAAGTGAAATGAAGAAATATTTTAACCTTATAAAATTTCTGAAGTTTTGGCGTACATGGGTTGAGTTCTATTGCCTTTTTAATAGCGATAGCATTTCCTTCTATGAGCACAGCTCTAAATATGAACACTTGTGCTTTAATTACTTGTAAATAGAATGGCCTGGCTCACAAAAAGGGCAAGATAAACTATAGGTGGCTTTGGAGTCTGTACACGAATACCGTATTCTGGCACCGAAAAAAAAATAATTCATCTACAGAAAATAATATTCGCCGAAAGAAACTGAACACCAAGTTCTGAAATGGAAACTGGAAAAAAGTCCGCCGAATTCTCAGAAAATAAGTAAGGACAAGTCCAACCTTTAAATATAACGCGCTTTTCCGAAATTTACTTATGTTGGAGAAACGTCAGGCTAACTGTAGACAGCAAGTCAGAATAAAACGAAACTCCTAAAATCAACTGCCTGTTCATACTTCGTCTCATACTGGTATGCACAGAACTGAAAGCTACAGCTGCTGCCTTCCAACCAGGAGCACAATCGTTCTCTTGCACTGTACTCTTATGCAGTGTGTTCTTTGCAGCAGAATGCCATCAGCTATACAAACTAGTCACCTTGGTTAATATGAGGTAGAACATTTAGTTTGTATGAATTCCTGAGCAGTGAAAAGTGTGCATTATAAAGAATTTCTGCATATCCCTCCTTTTTTTTTGTGCAGTCTTGAATACTTGGATAGACCTTGTAGATTCCACTCCAGTGCCAACGAGTAATGAGAAGGAGTACAGACATAAATGTGCCTGCCAGTTTTTATCAATCAATAAAGAATGCTGGGAACAAGGGTGGCATGTTCAACTACCTGGCTCAAATTCAGTGGTGTACTTTATAGGAATGATTTGGAATGTTATGAGGTAATGATGCCTCTCAGTGTGGTTTAAATTGTGAAGGAAATATGTAAAAGTATGCGGGGCACCCAATGCGGCAGCAATACAATAGGAAAAAGAAATAATGGGATAATAGGCATAGCTGGCTGGGTTCGCTTCAGGAATGCTTCAGGAATTCAGGAATGCTTGGGCTCAAATTCGGATCATGATCTGAGTAGTGAGTTATTCTGTGCTCAAGTTCAGGTCGTGTTCAGACTCGCGAGGCGTGACTCAGATACAGATCATGAACTTTGTTGTAATTATTCCAAGCTCGTATGCACATCATGATTTGAGTTATGATGCATCAGCTCAGTCTTCACCAGCTCAGCCATTTTTCTCAGCTGGCATTTTTTTTTTGTAATTGATACTCGCACAATAAACTCTCATGTGTGTCTATTACATTATCCTTCAATTTTTCCTGCTGCCAGAGGATTTATATTTTTACTCGCAAGCTACCACTAAGAGTGATAAGTCCTTAATAAGGAAATGAGAGAGGATAGCCTTGAGCAAGCATTTGCTACTGCAAATAAACTTAGTTAAGGGATAGCAAGGGAATAGGGTGCAGCTAAGAGACATTGTATATTATAACTACTAACAGTAGTTCTATACAAATGATGTAGATAAGGTCTTACAAGATGTTTTTGAGAAGACTAATAGATGGCTGAGAGGCTTAAACAATATGTTATTTAAAGGCTAGACAACATTATGCGGTCAATACTAGAGGATGCTAAAAAACTTTTTAAAAACATAAAATGGACAAATATACAGAACCATGGCAATGGAGATCTACGAGCCACAAGATCACTTGAAATTGTTCATGATTTAATGAGTATAGTACAAAACCTTCAATAAAAAAATTGCTTTCTTGAGTAAAGGAGCAGTGTCGTAATAGCCTCCTTCAGACTTTTAAAATGCATATTTTCTTCTTCTTTTCACTTCTAAATGTTTCTCTAGATATGCAACCTGGTTGCAAAAAAGATTCAGCACTTAGATGGGTGAACCCAGATGAGTCATGAGTAGGAAGTGCATGAGACAGTCCAATTAGTCGTGGGTCTTAAGTCATAGTGAGTGATCCCAGGTGGATTTTACGTCAAAATCATCGAGCCTAAATG